>NC_041389.1:400772836-400784021 GCF_002162155.2 Triticum dicoccoides
ACAACATCATATGCCCATGTGTCCTCTGCCGATTCAACATTCAAATTCCCTTCGTTGAATCTTTGAAGTTGAGAACTTGCTCCAATGCACGCTCCATATCTTCATGAAAAGCCCTCATAATCGTCGTTTCATAATCATCTTCATCCTCATCCAACGAAGACGGAACCATGAACTCGGCTTAGAAGTACTCCTCATACGAATCCATCACGTCTAGTTCAAAGTAAACAATAATAATGTTATTTTTTTATGTGGGTCCGGCGTGTCAGAGTCCAGACTTCGGAAAGCTCCCCTCAGCTTGGTGTCAGTTTTGGGGATTTCGAACGTCCGAGCCGGTCCGGACAATTTCGATGACCGTTGTTGGATGGCTAAAAGTATCTAACGGTCCGGTTCAATCTTTATGTCGTTAGGTTTGTCTATCGGGTCGTGCCTCCATGGTTTTGTATGAGTCATGCCTTCTAGAACCACATGGTTCGGGAAAAGAGAACACAATGCATTATATTCAATCAAAAAACATGTAGACTCATCACGAAAAGAGGGAATTGTTATTCAGCGAATGTGCACTAGGGTTGTATGGCAAAACAAAAAGAAATCATGGCAAATTATGTGTTGCAAGCATGTCAATTCTTTCAAGCGAACACGGCAACCTGTAGCAAAATCTCTCTGTTTTCCGGAAGTCGCCGTGTGCTTGTGAAAAATTGCCATGTGCTCTCAAAGACTTTGCTGTAGAAAACATTTGTAATTGCCATGCCCCACAAGGAAAGTTCGCTGGCTATTGGGGTAAAAAAAAAGGTACATCAAGCATCATCGAGCTCACATTTCTTCACTAGGGCACATAATTCGTTGTGTCGGTAAACTTTTTTTTTTTTGCGGGGGAAATCACGCACGTTGCGCACGACGCGTTGACGAGTGGTATGTCGTTGGTTTTGAAATTTGTTCGTCGGGCTTTGACACAGGAGCCTGCGACTAGAAGGAATCGAAGGGGAGACGTGAAGGATGCACGCCGTGCGTTCATGCTGATGCACGAGCACCCGGGCTCTAAAAGCTGTGATAAACATCTGGAGAACAAAATCCAGCGGCATAGTAGACACGAGAGAGTTTCCTTGCTGCTGCCTTCCTGTACCGGCGTCACGGGGCGACATGCAGCTGCAGGCACGTCTCCCCTTTGATTATCACGCCTCTTGCTCCGCGACATCGGCGATTTTGGCACGTCCCTCTGGCCTTTCCTGTACGTGTCTGCTGCCCATCGCATCCTTCGTGGTAAAGGAACGGACTGTTGGAAGGTCATCGTCAAGGTCTCATAGAATATGAGGTAAATGGACTGACCAATTACTGTTCCGCCAGTATCATCGTGCATGCACATCTACGGTACTGTTTGGTTCTTGACTCCCGTTTGGCCACGCCAAACACATGCCTCTAACTTTGGGGAGGAGGTGGTTTAGAAAAAAACTTTGGGAAGGAGGTCAACGTACATGAGATATATTGGAGCTTAATTGGGAGGGATTTTTTTTTCTTTTTGGATTTTTTTCGATCTATTCATCTTCAATAATGGTGGTAGTACAACGAACACTAGAAATAATAAAAATTACATCCAGATCCCACCTAGCGACGATTCAAGCGATGAAGCGAGCCGAAGGTGCCGCTGTCATCACCCCTCCCCCGCCGAAGCCGGGCAAACCTTATTGTAATAGACAGTCGAGAAGTTGTCATGCTTAGAGCATCTCTAACAAACCCCTTATATCGCGCCGAACTGCAAAATAATCGGCAGTTTACAGTTTTGCACGGAAAAAGCGGCCCAAAAAGACACCTTAAACACCCTATGACCCTTAAATTTTTAAGGAACGCGGTAAATTGCCCCCCCCCCCACCTGTGAAAACACATGTTTTCCCCCCGCCCCGTCAGTGCCATGCATCATGGAAAAGCAGTTGGCTGGAGGGACATTTCAGCCCGCGCGCGTTCCCTTCCCCCATTCCGCAGCCACCCGCCGCCTTCGATTCCGGCCATATCCGTCGGCGGAAACACACCGTCGGGCTGCTGCAGACCCGGGTCCACCGCGCCGCTTTGTCGGCGCCCCAGATCCGCCGTGCCCAGCCGCCCACGGGTCGCCGCCGCCCCGCATCGACCGTCGTCAAGTCGTTGTCCGCCCCAGATCCGCTGGTGAGTCCTTTTCTGCCCCTTAAAGTTAGATTTAGTGAACGATCTCCATCCATGCGAGCCCCATTGCGATTTGTAGACGGGTTTGAGCCCTTGCGAGGAATTTTTGCTCGAGGATTCGTCCTCGTCCAACGACTTGGACATAGAGACGCTGCTCGAGAACAATCGGCAGCAGATAGTGGTGGTGGTCCTCGCCGTGAAGGAGCTCGAGGATAGAAGCAGAAAGAGACGGCGAGGATTGACTGTCGGCCGTATGCATCCCTCGCAACCGCCATCTCGGGAACATGATGCTGATGCAAGACTACTTCGCTGCATCACCTACGTATCCTCCGCATCTCTTCCGGAGAAGGTATCGAATCCGCCGATCCTTCTTCGTAAAAATAGTAGAAGCTTGTGAGGCCATTCTAGATTTTTTACCCAAAGGAGAAACGTCGCGGGCTTGAAGAGTTTTAGCGCATATCAAAAAATCTCGGCAGCTATGTGGGTGATTGCATATGGCATTCCGGCTGACTATGCCAACGAATATATTTGCATTGGCGAATATACTACAATTGAGTCAGTGCGTGGATTTTCCAAAGTGAGCATCTGTGTCTTTGGTCATGTCTATCTTCGGGCACCCAATGAGGAAGACACGAAAATGTTGATGGCAACAAATGAGAAGCAAGATTGGCCGGGCATGCTAGGAAGCGTTGATTGCATGCATTGGACTTGAAAAAACTGCCTGAATGCATGGCACGGGCAGTATTGTGGCAAGTCTTGTGATGCAACAATTGTGCTAGAGGTCGTTGCATCTAAGGGTTTATTGTTTTGTCATTGCTTCTTTGGTTTGCCGGGTGCTCTCAATGACATCAATGTGTTGCATCGGTCTCATTTGTTTGCTAGACTTGCTAGTGGTGATGCTCCTGCTTGCAACTACATGGTGAATGGGTATCATTACACAAAGAGCTACTATCTTGCTGATGGTATTTATCCTTCTTGGTCTACATTTTTCAATACCATCAGAAAACCCGAAAATAGGAAGCAAGCTGAATTTACAAAGGGACAAGAGGCTGCCCGAAAAGATATTGAAAGAACCCTTGGGGTTTTGCAAGCTAGGTTTGCCATTGTTTGTGGTCCTACTCCATTCCAGGACAAGCGAACTGATGTCTACTACACAACTTATTCTTGTAGACTCGTCTTGGGCCTCCAAGCGCAGAGTTTTATAGGACAGCAACAATTTTCCCTCAAGTGGATGACCTAAGGTTTATCAATCCGTGGGAGGCGTAAGATGAAGATGGTCTCTCTCAAACAACCCTACAACCAAATAACAAAGAGTCTCTTGTGTCCCCAACACACACAATACAATGGTAAATTGTATAGGTGCACTAGTTTAGTGAAGAGATGGTGATACACGTGTAATATGGATAGCAGATATAGGTTTTTGTAATTTAAATATATAAAAACAGCAAGGTAGCAAGTAGAAAAAGTGAGCAAAAACGATATTGCAATGCTTGAAAACAAGGCCTATAGTTTATACTTTCACTAGTGCAAAATCTCTCAACAATGATAACATAATTGGATCATATAACAATCCCTCAACATGCAACAAAGAATCACTCTAAAGTTCCTATCGCAGAGACATAAGATGAAATTATTTGTAGGGTACGAAACCACCTCAAAGTTATTCTTTCCGATCAATCCATTGAGATATTCCTATAAGTGTCACAAACAGCCCTAGAGTTCGTACTAAAATAACACCATATGATACACATCAACCAACTCTAATGTCACCTAGATACTCCAATATCACGGTATCACCACAAGTATCTGTGAGTTGATTATACGATATACATCAAACAACTTCAGATCTATAATATCCAGTCCAACACAAAGAATTTCAAAGAGTACCCCACTATTGGAGAAAGAAATATGAAAATGCGTATCAACCCCTATGCATAGATTACCCCAATGTCACCACGGGAATCTGCAAGTTGATAACCGAAACATACATCAAGTGAATCAATAGAACATCCCATTGTCACCACGGATATCCCATCGCAAGACATACATCAAGTGCTCTCACATCCAAAAGGTTCAATCCGACATAACAAAACCTCAAAGGAAAGGATTCAATTCATCACAAGAAGGTAGAGAGGGAAGAACACCATAAGATACAAATATATTCATAAAGCTCACGGTACATCAAGACCGTGCCAAATCAAGAACACGAGAGAGGGAAAGAAATCAAACACATAGCTACTAGTACATACCCTCAGCCCCGAGGGTGAACTACTCCCTCCTCTTCATGGAGACCGACGGGATGATGAAGATGGCCTCCGGTGATGACTTCCCCCTCCGACAGGGTGCCGAAACATGGTCTCGGTTGAGTTTTTGTGGATATAGAGGTTTGCGCCAGCAGAACTTCTCATCTAGGGTTCTTTCTAGGGGTTTGGTTATTTATAAGAAATTTTGGCGTCGGTCTCACATCAAGTGGGGTCCACGAGCCAGCGACAAGCTCGGTTGCCCCTCCCTGGGAGTAGGGCGAGCCTAGCGAGCTTGTCGTGTCCTCATGGGTCTTCTGGTCCTCCCATGAAATTTTGGGTCTCTTTTGGTCCATAAAAAATCACCGTAAATTTTCAGCCCATTCCGAGAACTTTTATTTCTGCACAAGAAACGACGCCACGGTAGTTCTGCTGAAAACAGTGTCAGTCCGGATTAGTTCTAATCAAATCATACTAAAAGCATATAAAACTGTTGTAAACATGGCATGAATACTTCATAAATTATAGATACATTGGAGACGTATCAGCATCCCCAAGCTTAATTCCTGCTCATCCTCGAGGAGGCAAATGATAAAAGAAATAATTTATGAAGTTTGAATGCTAGCATAGTGCATAAGTTTGATCAATGATAGTTACAAACACTTTTTCTAGCATCCTTATATATCATAAACAGTAGTTCATCTCATAAAAATTATCATGATCAAGTAACAAGCTATTCACATGAAGTATAGATCATAAACTTTCTTGAAAACTAACAAACTATGTTCTCAGTCATCAAAGAATTGCAATTCATCTTATTTTCAGAAAGGGTCTATGTAAGAGCTTGGATTTAGCTAATTCCACATACTAAACTATCATATAGTCTTCCATGATTGCTAACACTCAAAGCATATTTTTAGAACAAATAGCATCCATCGAACACAGAGAAAAATAGGGACTTAATGTTTTGCCTCCCAACTTATTTATCATATAGATAATTGTCAACAATAATAATTCATGATCAAATATATTTGAAGGGATATATATGCCCGGATCTTTCCCCACGACATGATGCTTGCCAACTAAAGAATAATTGAGGTTGAAATGAGAAGTAATACTATTGACTCTTGCATAAAAGTAAATACATAAACTAAAAGATAGGCCCTTCGCAGAGGTAAGCAGAGGTTGTCATGTGCTTTTGACTTTTGGATGTGCAAACCCTTAGCAAATGAACGTCACGTTATATTGCCCTTTGTGATAACAACCTTTATTATGCAGTCCGTCGCTTTTATTTCTTCACCATCACAAGTTCATACAACACTTATTTGCCCTTACAATAAAATATCACACATATTTAGGAGCAATTTTTATTGCTTTTTGCACCGATGATAACTTACTTGAAGGATCTTATTCAATCCATAGGTAGACATGGTGGACATTTATGGCAAGAAACTGGGTTTAAGGATTTTGGATGCACAAGTAGTATATCTACTTAATACAAATTTTTGGCTAGCAAAAGAACCTAAGAAAGCACTACATGTTGGAGGATCATAACAATATCAGTTCTATACAAATATACCCAAACATAACTCATTACGTTGTCTTTCTTGTCCAACTTCAACTAATTTGCTCAAGTTTAAAAATAGTTAATGGGGCTCACAATCATAGGAGATGTCCAAGATAGTATATTTATATGTGAGATCTCTCTTCCTTCAATATTCTTTCATGAATTGTTCAAGTGAACAATGTTGTGTTTGCTAACTTCCAATAAATTTAACCACCTATACTTCTTATATGTGAAGTCATTACTCCCCATGGGATAAGCATATGAAACATATATAATTTCAGATTTATGACATTTAATTCATTCAACCATTTACTCATAGGATATAAGTGAAGCACGAGAGTAAATGACAAACTACTCCAAAAAGATATAAGTGAAGATCAATGAGTAGTTGATGTGTGCTAGAACTACGTCAGTATTTCCTCAAAGAGGAAGGTATGATGCAGTATAGCGACGGTAGGTATTTTCTCTCAGTGATGAGACCAAGGTTATCGAACCAGTAGGAGAACCTCCTAACACCACGTAAACAACACCTGCACACAAATAACAAATACTCTCAACCCGACGTGTTAAAGGGGTTGTCAATCCCTTTCGGGTACGGCGCCTCAAGATAGGCAAAAACTTGAGGTAAAAAGTGGTAGATAGGATAAATAGATCGCGGAACAAATAAATTACATCAATGTATTTTTGTATTTTAGGTTTAATAGATCTGAAAATAAATGCAAGAGAAAATAGATCGCAAAGGCAAATATGATGAAAAGAGACCCGGGGGCCGCAAGTTTCACTAGTGGCTTCTCTCGAGAAAAATAGCAAACGGTGGGAAAACAATTACTGTTGGGCAATTGATAGAACTTCAAATAATCATGACGATATCCAGGCAATGATCACTATATAGGCATCACGTCCAAGATTAGTAGACCGACTCCTGCCTGCATCTACTACTATTACTCCACACATCGACCACTATCCAGCATGCATCTAGTGTATTAAGTTCATGAGAAAACGGAGTAATGCAATAAGAACGATGACATGATGTAGACGAGATCCGTTTATCTATTGCGGCAGATATAGATCTCATCTTATTATCCTTAGTAGCAACGATACATACGTGTCGGTTCCCCTTCTGTCACTGGGATCAAGCACCGTAAGATCAAACCCACTACAAAGCACCTCTTCCCATTGCAAGATAAATAGATCAAGTTGGCCAAACAAAACCCAAATATCAAAGAAGAAATACGAGGCTATAAGCAATCATGCATATAAGAGAACAAAGAAGACTCAAATAACTTTCATGGATAAAAACATAGATCTAATCATAAACTCAAAGTTCAACGGATCCCAACAAACTCACCGCCAAAAGACTGCATCATACGGATCTCCAATAGACCACTGTATTGATAATCAAGAGAGAGAGAGAGAGAGAGAGAGGAAGTCATCTAGCTACTAACTACGGACCCGTAGGTCTACAAAGAACTACTCACGCATCATAGGAGAGGCACTAATGGAAGTGGTGAACCCCTCCATGATGGTGTCTAGATTGGATCTGGTGGTTCTGGACTCTGCGGCGGCTGGATCAATATTTCATCGACTCCCCTAGGGTTTCTGGAATATTTGGTATTTATAGAGCAAAGAGGCGGTTCGGGGGGCACCCGAGGTAGGCACAACCCCCCAGGGCGCGCCTGGGCCTCCTAGTGCGCCCTGATGGGTGCTGCTCACGTCGAGCAGCCCCTTAGGTGCTTCCTTGGCCCATTGGCTTTCTTCTAGCCCAAAAAATCCTCCAGGAGTTGCGTTGCATTTGGACTTCGTTTGATATTGATTTCCTGTGATGTAAAAAACATGCAGAAAACAACAACTAGCACTGGGCACTATGTCAATAGGTTAGTACCAAAAAATGATATAAAATGACTATTAAATGATTGTAAAACATCCAAGAACGATAATATAATAGCATGGAACAATCAAAAATTATAGATACATTGGAGACGTATCAGTATCCCCAAGCTTAATTCCTGCTCGTGCTCAAGTAGGTAAATGATAAAAATGGAATTTTTGATGTGGAATGCTGCCTAACATATTCATCATATTCTTTTCTTTATAACATGGACATATGGAATTTTATATGATTCAAAGCAATAGTCTAGTTTTGACATGAAGACTTTAATACGCAAGCATACTAACAAGCAACCATGTCTTTTAAAATACCAACACTAAAGCAAGTTATGCCTAGCCCATCATGCTCAATCATTGATCCATTCATGAAACACACTCGAATATTAGCTACACCCAATGCTCAAATACAATCATAGTGCCCCTTAGTTGGTGTTTTATAAGAGAAGATGGAGACTCAAATTCAAAATTAAAAAATTGCATAAGTAGAAGAAAGGCCCTTCGCAGAGGGAAGTAGGGATTTGTAGATGTGCCAGAGCTCATAGCTTAAATTGAGAGATAAAATTATTTTTGAGAGGCATACTTTTCCTACCAACAAAAACGACTTGGAGCATCCCAACACTTTCCAAGAAATTTATTATTTGACAACATAAAGTAAATTCATTTTTCATTTCAGGACTGGGCATCCCTAGTACCTTTGCCATACTCTCGTGCAAAGACAAGTGAATAAACACTCATCGTGAGAATAACACATCTAGCATGGAAAATATTGGCTACCCTTTTACCGCCTTGCGAGTAGTAGAGAACACAAAAGAGAAATTTATTTTGAACATTAGAGATGGCACATGCAAATTTGCTTAGAACAACATGGAAATACCGCATATAGGTAGGTATAGTGGACTCATATGGTGAAACTGGTTGAAAGGGTTTTGGATGCACAAGTAGTGATCATACTTAGTGCAAAATGAAGGCTAGCAAAAAGATTGAGAAGCGACCAACCAAAAAGCAAAAAATCTCGTACCCAAGCATTAAGCATAAGTAACACCGAATAATGCACCATAAGTAGGATATAAATTTCATTGCATAACTATTGACTTTTGTGCTTGCATAGGGAATCACAAACCTTAACATCAATATTCTTACTAAAGCACAATTACTCATCAACATGACACACATATCCTATCATCATATCTCAAAACCATTACTAAGAATCAAGTTTATTTTGTCCAATTATCTTCATGAAAGTTTTTATTATATCCTCCTTGGGTATCTATCACTTTGGGACTATTTTCATATGTTGCTTTCGATAAGCTCAAACAAATATAAGTGAAGATCATGAGCATAATTTTTTCTTTCTCTCAAAATAATCTAAGTGAAGAGAGAATTTCTTAAAATTGTACTAACTCCCAAATAAATCTAAGTTAAGCATGAGAGCATTTCTTCAAAATTAACAAAGCACACCATGCTCAAAAAGATATAAGTGAAGTATTAGAGCAAGTCCATGGCTCTAAAAATTTAAGTGAAGCATAGGAGCGAGCATAGCATAATTTTTAGTTCTCTAAAAAGGGTGTGTACAGCAAGGATTCAACACTTAAACACAAAGCAAAACAAGCAAAGACTCATATCATACAAGACGCTCCAAGCAAAACTCATATCATGTGACGAATAAAAATATAGTTTCAAGTAAAATACTGATGGTTGTTAGAAGAAAGCGGGGATGCCACTCGGGGGCATCCCCAAGCTTATTTGCTTGCTACTTATTTGTATATTATCTTGGGGTGTCTCGTGCATCCCCAAGATTAGCCTTTTGCTTATCCTTATTCCTTCATCCATCATAAGATAACCCAAAACTTGAAAACTTCAATCACACAAAACTCAAACAAAACCTTCATGAGATCCGTTAGTATAAGAAGACAAACCACTACTATAAGTACTGTAGAAAACATATTCTTATTTTGTTTTTGCATTATATCTACTGTATTCCAACTTTTCTATGGCAAAAACTCATCGAAGAAGACCATAGAATCATCAAAACAAGCACACAACGCAAAGAAAACAGAATCTGTCAAAAAACAGAACAGTCTGTAGAAATATGAAAATTTCGAATACTTCTGTAACTCCAAAAATTATGAAATAAATTGGTGGACGTGAGGAATTTGTCTATTAATCCTCTGCAAAAAGAATCAACTTAAAAACACTCTTCTGTAAAAAATTATAACGAATCTCGCCAGCGCAAAAGTTTCTGTTTTTCAGCAAGATCAAATAAACTTTCACCCAAGTCTCCCCAAAGGCATTGCTTGGACACAAACACTACAACAACAACAACAACAACAAAGCCTTTAGTCCCAAACAAGTTGGGGTAGGCTAGAGGTGAAACCCATAAGATCTCGCAACCAACTCATGGCTCTGGCACATGGATAGCAAGCTTCCACGCACCCCTGTCCATAGCTAGCTCTTTGTCGATACTCCAATCCTTCAGGTCTCTCTTAACGGACTCCTCCCATGTCAAAATCGGTCGGCCCCGCCCTCTCTTGACATTCTCCGCACGCTTTAGCCGTCCGCTATGCACTGGAGCTTCTGGAGGCCTGCACTGAATATGCCCAAACCATCTCAAACGATGTTGGACAAGCTTCTCCTCAATTGGTGCTACCCCAACTCTATCTCGTATATCATCATTCCGGACTCGATCCTTCCTCGTGTGGCCACACATCCATCTCAACATACGCATCTCCGCCACACCTAACTGTTGAACATGTCGCCTTTTAGTCGGCCAACACTCCACGCCATACAACATTGCGGGTCGAACCGCCGTCCTATAGATGTTGCCTTTTAGCTTTTGTGGCACTCTCTTGTCACAGAGAATGCTAGAAGCTTGGCGCCACTTCATCCATCCGGCTTTGTTTCGATGGTTCACATCTTCATCAATACCCCCATCCTCCTGCAACATTGACCCCAAATACCGAAAGGTGTCCTTCCGAGGTACCACCTGGCCATCAAGGCTAACCTCCTCCTCCTCACAGCTAGTAGTACTGAAACCGCACATCATGTACTCGGTTTTAGTTCTACTAAGCCTAAACCCTTTCGATTCCAAGGTTTGTCTCCATAACTCTAACTTCCTATTTACCCCCGTCCGACTATCGTCAACTAGCACCACATCATCCGCAAAGAGCATACACCATGGGATATCTCCTTGTATACCCCTTGTGACCTCATCCATCACCAATGCAAAAAGATAAGGGCTCAAAGCTGACCCCTGATGCAGTCCTATCTTAATCGGGAAGTCATCGGTGTCGACATCACTTGTTCGAACACTTGTCACAACATTATTGTACATGTCCTTGAT
>NC_041389.1:400784066-400819883 GCF_002162155.2 Triticum dicoccoides
ACCTCCCAGGCATGAAACCAAACTGATTTTTGGTCACGCTTGTCATTCTTCTTAAGCGGTGCTCAATGACTCTCTCCCATAGCTTCATTGTATGGCTCATCAGCTTAATTCCACGGTAATTAGTACAACTCTGAACACCCCCCTTGTTCTTGAAGATTGGTACTAATATACTCCGTCTCCATTCTTCTGGCATCTTGTTTGCCCGAAAAATGAGGTTGAAAAGCTTGGTTAGCCATACTATCGCTATGTCCCCGAGACCTTTCCACACCTCAATGGGGATACAATCAGGGCCCATCGCCTTGCCTCCTTTCATCCTTTTTAAAGCCTCCTTCACCTCAGACTCCTGGATGCGCCGCACAAAACGCATGCTGGTCTCATCAAAGGAGTCATTCAGTTCAATGGTAGAACTCTCATTCTCCCCATTGAACAGCTTGTCGAAGTACTCCCGCCATCTATGCTTAATTTCTTCGTCCCTCACCAAGAGTTGGTCTGCTCCGTCCTTGATGCATTTGACTTGGCCAATATCCCTCGTCTTCCTCTCTCGGATCTTAGCCATCTTATAGATGTCCCTTTCACCTTCCTTCGTGCCTAACCATTGGTAGAGGTCCTCATATGCCCGACCCCTTGCTTCACCAACAGCTCGCTTTGCGGCCTTCTTCGCCATCTTGTACTTCTCTATGTTGTCTGCACTCCTATCCAGGTATAGGTGTCTGAAGCAATCTTTCTTCTCTTTAAGCGCCTTCTGGACATCATCATTCCACCACCAGGTATCCTTATCTTCGCTTCTCCTTCCCCTGGACACTCCAAACTCCTCCGAGGCCACCTTACGAATGCAAGTCGCCATCTTCATCCACACATTGTCCGCATCCCCTCCTTCCTCCCAAGGGCCCTCCTTAAATACCCTCTCCTTGAACACCTGAGCTACCTCCCCCTTGAGCTTCCACCACTTCGTTCTAGTGACCTTGGCACGCTTATCCCGCTGGACACGAATCCGAAAGCGGAAGTCAGCAACCACCAGCTTATGCTGGGGTACAACACTCTCCCTAGGTATCACCTTACAGTCTAGGCACGCACGCCTATCTTCTCTTCTCGAGAGGATGAAATCAATCTGGCTAGAGTGTTGGCCACTACTTAAAGTCACCAGATGTGATTCTCTCTTTCTAAAGAGGGTGTTAGCTACAATCATGTTGTAGGCTAGAGCAAAGCTTAAGACATCTTCTCCTTCTTGATTCCTGATGCCATAGCCAAAGCCCCCATGCGCCCCTTCAAAACCTGTGTTAGATGTACCCACGTGGCCATTGAGGTCTCCTCCTATGAAGAGCTTCTCACCAATCGGTACACTCCTAACCATGTCTTCCAAGCCTTCCCAGAACTCCCTCTTGGTGTTCTCATTGTGGCCTACTTGCGGGGCATATGCGCTGATAACATTGAGAACCAAGTCCTCAGCTACCAGCTTGACCAGGATAATCCGGTCCCCACATCTCCTGACGTCTACCACTCCATACTTGAGGCTCTTGTTGATCAAGATGCCTACGCCATTTCTGTTTGCAGCCGTCCCCGTGTACCACAGCTTGAAGCCGGTATCCTCCACCTCCTTCGCCTTCTGTCCTCTCCATTTGGTTTCTTGGACGCAAAGGATATCAACACCTCTCCTCACTGCTGCATCAACTAGCTCCCGAAGCTTCCCTGTCAGAGACCCTACGTTCCAGCTACCTAAGCGAATCCTCCTAGGCTCGGCTAGCTTCCTTACCCTTCGCACTCGTCGAGTCAAATGTGAAGACCCTTGCTCATTTTCCACTACATCCGGGCGCCGATGTAGCGCGCCACTAAGGATGCGACGACCCGATCCTCGCTCACTTGCCACCGTATCCGGATCAAGATACGGCGCGCCACTTGGGGGGTGACGGCCCGGCCCTTGCCCATTTTCCACCACACCCGGGTTCCGATGTGGCGCGTCGCTGAGAGGGTTACGCCCCAACGAAAATCTTTTGGGTTTCATCTCCATAAGAGTGGCTGAGTTTTTACGTTGGCTCGCCAAGCCTATCACAACCCTCCTCCTTTACCCGGGCTTGGGACCGGCTATGTTGAGACAACATAGGCGGAGTTTGCTTGGACACAAACACTAAATAAAACAAAAAAAAACCACAATCATAACAGTATAATAATTGTGTTAACACTCAAGAACATAAAGGAAAAGAAAAAATAAATTTTATTCATTGGGTTGCCTCCCAACAAGCACTATCGTTTTACGCCCCTAGCTAGGCATAACGCGTAGGATCTAAGTGTTGTCATCTTTGGTTCTAGATCCATAAGATGCCCTCATGACTGATTCATATGGTGGCCTAATTCTTGTTCTAGGGAAGTGTTTCATTCCCTTCCTTAGTGGAAATTGAAATTTAATATTGCCTTCTTCAATATCAATCACGACACCAATAGTACGCAAAAATTTTCTACCAAGAATAATTAGACAAGACGGATTGCAATCAATATCAAGAACAATAAGATCTATGGGCACATAATTCCTATTTGCAAGAATAAGAACACCATTAATTCTTCCCATAGGCTTTTTATAGTAGAATCCGCTAAGTGCAAATTTAAAGAGCATTCTTCAATATCAGTAAGACCAAGCACATCACATAAAGATTTCGGAATTGTAGAAACACTAGAACCCAAGTCACACAAAGCAAAACACTCATAATTTTTAATCTTGACTTTGATAGTAGGTTCCCATTCATCATGCAATATTCTAGGAATTCAAACTTCTAATTCCAATTTTTCTTCAAAAGCTTTGATCATGGCATCAACGATATGTTTAGTAAAAGCTTTATAATGTTCATAAGCATGGGGTAAATTTATCATGGATTGCAACAAAGAAATACAATCAATCAAAGAGCAACTATCATAATTAAAGTATTTGTAATCCAAAATAGTGGGCACATCACTAGTTAAAGTCTTGACCTCTTCAAACTCACTTTCACCAATTTTTTCAACAATATTTTCACCCTCCGAATCATAGGGACGCCTTCTAACTAAAGTTGAATCTTCTCCAGTCCCTTTTTCATCAATCTTAAACTTACTAAACAAAGAATCGATAGAAGAAACGCCAATCACTTTAAGATCTTCATCACTTTTATGATAGTAATCACTAGAAAATGCTTTTTCTAAAAATTCTCTTTTAGTTCTAAGAATAGCGGTTCTTTTCTTACTTTCATCCATAGAAACATAAAGAGCTTTAATTGATTCTTCAACTTTAGGCACAAATTTTTTCATCTTGAGAGTTTCTACAGCATGAGGAATTCTATCAACACTTCTAGACAAATGATCAATTTTATTCAACTTTTCTTCTATCGAAGTGTTGAAAGCTTTTTGCATATTGATAAATTCTTTAATATTGTTCTCAAGATCAGAGGTGTTTCTATTATTAATGTAGGTGGTATTACCATAGGAATTACCATAGTTATTAGAGGAATTACTAGGAAAAGGACTAGGATTAAAATTACCCCTATAAGCATTGTTGTTGAAATTATTTTGCGAGACAAAATTCACATCTATGGCATCACTATTTTTCTCAATAAAAGTAGACAAAGGCAAATCATTAAAATCAATAGGAGCACTTTTATTAGCAACCAACTTCATAAGAGCATCAACTTTTTGACTCAAAGAATTTATTTCTTCTACCGAATTGACCTTTTTACTAGTAGGAGCTCTTTCAGTATGCCATTGAGAATAATTTGCCATAATATTGTCTAGCAATTTAGTAGATTCACCCAAAGTAATTTCCATAAAAGTACCCCCCGCGGCGGAATCTGAAATATTATGAGAAACAAAATTCAATCCCGCATAAAATTTTTGTATGATCGTCCAAAGATTTAACCCATGAGTTGGGCAATTCCTTAGCATCAATTTCATCCTTTCCCAAGATTGTGCAACATGCTCATGTTCAGTTTGCTTGAAATTCATGATTTGGGTTCTAAGGGAAATAAGTTTTGCGGGCGGAAAATACTTAGTGATAAAAGCATCTTTGCACTTGTTCCAAGAATCGATACTATTGCGAGGCAAAGAATAAAACCAAATTTTTGCGCGATCTTGCAAAGAAAACGGATATAATTTCAACTACACAACATCATTGTCCACATCTTTTTTCTTTTGCATATCACATAATTCCACGAATGTGTTAAGATGGGACGCGGCATCCTCATTAGGAGTACCGACAAATTGATCTTTCATGACAAGATTCAACAAAGCAGTATTAATATCACAAGACTCTGCACTAGTGGCGGGAGGAGCAATCGGAGTGCTAATAAAATCATTGTTGTTGGTATTTGAGAAATCACACAACTTGGCAGTCTCTTGAGTCATGATGACTACGCAAGAAGATTGCACTCAAAAATAGATCTGACGGGAAAACGACGAACGAAAAAGAAGGCGAATAAAACGGAATTTTTTTGTGAAGTGGGGGAGACGAAAATGAGAGACAAATGGCAAATAATGTAAATTGTGAGCAGATGAGATTTGTGATTAGGAACCTGGTTGATGTTGAAGATCCTACTCGACAATGGCGCCAGAAATTCCTTTTGATGTCTGCTAGAACTACGTCGGTATTTCCCCAAATAGGAAGGGATGATGCAGTATAGCGACAGTAGGTATTATGAGACCAAGGTTATCAAACCAGTAGGAGAACCTCCTCACACCACGTAAACAACACCTGCACAAAAATAACAAATACTCTCAAGCCGACGTGTTAAAGGGGTTGTCAATCCCTTTCGGGTACGGCGCCTCAAGATAGGCAAAAACGTGAGGTAAAAGGTGGTAGATAGGATAAATAGATCGCAAAACAAATAAATTTCAGCAAGGTATTTTTATATTTTTGTTTAATAGATCTGAAAATAAATGCAATATAAAATAGATTGCAAAGGCAAATATGATGAAAAGAGACCCGGGGGCCGTGGGTTTCACTAGTGGCTTCTCTCGAGAAAAATAGCAAACTATGGGAAAACAATTACTGTTGGGAAATTGATAGAACTTCAAATAATCATGACGATATCCACACAATGATCATTATATAGGCATCACATCCAAGATTAGTAGACCGACTCCTAGCTGCATCTACTACTATTACTCCACACATCGACTGCTATCCAGCATACATCTAGTGTATTAAGTTCATGAGAAAACGGAGTAATGCAATAAGAGCAATGACATGATGTAGACGAGATCTGTTTATCTATTGCGGCAGATATAGATCTCATCTTGTTATCCTTAGTAGCAACAATACATACGTGTCGGTTCCCCTTTTGTCACTTGGATCAAGCACCGTAAGATCGAACCCACTACAAAGCACCTTTCCCATTGCAAGATAAATAGATCAAGTTGGCCAAACAAAACCCAAATATCGGAGAAGAAATACGAGGCTATAAGCAATCACGCATATAAGAGATCAAAGAAGACTCAAATAACTTTCGTGGATAAAAACATAGATCTGATCATAAACTCAAAGTTCATCGGATCCCAAAAAACACACCGCCAAAAGACTTGCATCATATGGATCTCCAAGAGACCATTGTATTGATAATCAAGAGAGAGAGTGAGGAAGCCATTTAGATACTAACTACGGACTCGTAGGTCTACAAAGAACTACTCACGCATCATAGGAGAGGCACTACTGGAAGTGGTGAACCCCTCCATGACGGTGTCTAGATTGGATCTGGTGGTTCTGGACTCTGCAGCGGCTGGATCAATATTTCATCGACTCCCTAGGGTTTATGGAATATTTGGGTATTTATAGAGCAAAGAGGCAGTTCGGGCGGCACCCGAGGTAGGCATAACCCCCCAGGGCGCGCCCGGGCCTCCTGGCGCGCCCTGGTGGGTGCTGCTCACCTCAAGTAGCCCCTCAGGTGCTTCCTTGGCCCATTGGCTTTCTTTTGGCCCAAAAAAAATCCTCCAGGAGTTGCGTTGTGTTTGGACTCCGTTTGATATTGATTTCATGCGATGTAAAAAATCATGCAGAAAACAACAACTGACACTGGGCACTATGTCAATAGGTTAGTACCAAAAAACAATATAAAATGACTATAAAATGATTGTAAAACATCCAAGAATGATAATATAATAGCATGGAACAATCAAAAGTTATAGATACGTGATGTCTACTACACAACCTTCTTCTTGTAGACGTTGTTGGGCCTGCAAGTGCACAGGTTTGTAGGACAGTAGCAAATTTCCCTCAAGTGGATGACCTAAGGTTTATCAATCCGTGGGAGGCATAGGATGAAGATGGTCTCTCTCAAGCAGCCCTGCAACCAAATAACAAAGAGTCTCTTGTGTCCCCAACACACCCAATACAATGGTAAATTGTATAGGTGCACTAGTTCGGCGAAGAGATGGTGATACAAGTGCAATATGGATAGTAGATAAAGGTATTTGTAATATGAAATTATAAAAACTGTTGGGGAACGTTGCAGAAAATAAAAAATTTCTATGCTTCACCAAGATCAATCTATGGAGTCATCTAGCAACGAGAGAGAGGAGTGCATCTACATACCCTTGTAGATCACGCGTGGAAGTGTTCAAGAGAACGGGGTTGAGGGAGTCGTACTCGTCGTGATCCAAATCACCGGAGATCCTAGCGCCGAACGGACGGCACCTCCGCGTTCAACACATGTACGGTTGGGAAGACGTCTCCTCCTTCTTGATCCAGCAAGGGGGGGTAGGAGAGGTTGATGAAGATCCAGCAGCACGACGGCGTGGTGGTGGATGCAGCAGCAATCTCGGTAGGGCTTTGCCAAGCTCTACTAGAGGGAGAGGTGTAGTAGAGGGAGAGGGAGGCGCCAGGAGCATGGGTGCGGCTGCCCTCCCTCCCCCCTCTTTATATAGGACCCCTAGGGGGGGCGCCGGCCCTAGGAGATCCAATCTCCAAGGGGGGGCGGCGGCCAGGGGGAAAACTTGCCCCCCAAGCCAGGTGGAGGCGCCCCCACCCCTAGGGTTTCCAACCCTAGGCGCTGGGGGGCCAAGGGGGAGCGCACCAGCCCACCAGGGGCTGGTTCCCCTCCCACTTCAGCCCATGGGCCCCTCCAGGATAGGTGGCCCCACCCGGTGGACCCCCGGGACCCTTCTGGTGGTCTCGGTACAATACCGGTGACGCCCGAAACTTTCCGATGGCCGAAACCTGACTTTCTATATATAATTCTTCACCTCCGGACCATTCTGGAACTCCTCGTGATGTCCGGGATCTCATCCGGGACTCTAAACAACTTTCGGTTTACTGCATACTAATATCTCTACAACCCTAGCGTCACCGAACCTTAAGTGTGTAGACCCTACGGGTTCGGGAGACATGCAGACATGACAGAGACGCCTCTCCGGTCAATAACCAACAGCAGGATGTGGATACCCATGTTGGCTCCCACATGCTCCTCGATGATCTCATCGGATGAACCACCATGTCAAGGATTCAATCAATCCCGTATACAATTCCCTTTGTCAATCGGTACGTTACTTGCCCAAGATTCGATCGTCGGTATCCCAATACCTCGTTTAATCTCGTTACCGGCAAGTCACTTTACTCGTACCATAATGCATGATCCCTTGACCAGACACTTGGTAACATTGAGCTCATTATGATGATGCATTACCGAGTGGGCCCAGAGATACCTCTCCGTCATACGGAGTGACAAATCCCAGTCTCGATTCGTGCCAACCCAACAGACACTTTCGGAGATACCCGTAGTGCACCTTTATAGTCACCCAGTTACATTGTGACGTTTGGTACACCCAAAGCACTCCTACGGTATCCGGGAGTTGCACAATCTCATGGTCTAAGGAAATGATACTTGACATTTGGAAAAGCTCTAGCAAAACGAACTACATGATCTTTGTGCTACGCTTAGGATTGGGTCTTGTCCATCACATCATTCTCCTAATGATGTGATCCCGTTATCAATGACATCCAATGTCCATAGTCAGGAAACCATGACTATCTGTTGATCAATGAGCTAGTCAACTAGAGGCTTACTAGGGACGTGTTGTGGTCTATATATTCACACATGTATTACGATTTCTAGATAACACAATTATAGCATGAATAACACACAATTATCATGAACAAAGAAATATAATAATAACCATTTTATTATTGCCTCTAGGGCATATTTCCAATAGTCTCCCACTTGCACTAGAGTCAATCATCTATTTACATTGTGATGAATCAAACACCCATAGAGTTCTGGTGTTGATCATGTTTTGCTCTAGGGAGAGGTTTAGTCAACAGATCTGCTACATTCAGGTCAGTATGTACTTTACAAATATCTATGTCTGCATCTTGAACATTTTCACGAATGGAGTTGAAGCGACGCTTGATGTGCCTGGTCTTCTTGTGAAACCTGGGCTCCTTGGCTAGTGCATTAGCTCTAGTGTTGTCACAGAAGAGTGTGATCGGCCCCGACGCATTGGGTATGACTCCTAGGTCGGTGATGAACTCCTTCACCTAGATTGCTTCATGCGCTGCCTCCGAGGATGCCGTGTACTCTGCTTCACATGTAGATCCCGCCACGACGCTTTGCTTGCAACTGCACCAGCTTACTGCCCCACCATTCAAAATATACATGTATCCAGTTTGTGACTTAGAGTCATCCAGATCTGTGTCGAAGCTAGCATCGACGTAACCCTTTACGATGAGCTCTTCGTCACCTCCATAAACGAGAAACATATCCTTAGTCCTTTTCAGGTACTTTAGGATGTTCTTGACCGCTGCGAGTGTTCCATGCCGGGATTACTTTGGTACCTTCCTACCAAACTTACGGCAAGGTTTACATCAGGTCTGGTACACAACATGGCATACATAATAGACCCTATAGCTGAGGCATAGGGGATGACACTCATCTTTTCTCTATCTTCTGCCGTGGTCGGGCATTGAGCTGAGCTCAATTTCACACCTTGCAACACAAGCAAGAACCCCTTCTTAGACTGATCCATATTGAACTTCTTTAATATCTTATCAAGGTATGTGCTTTGTGAAAGACCTATGAGGCGTCTTGATCTATCCCTATAGATCTTGATGCCTAGTATGTAAGCAGCTTCTCCAAGGTCCTTCATTGAAAAACACTTATTCAAGTAGGCCTTAATGCTGTCCAAAAGTTCTATATCATTTCCCATCAAAAATATGTCATCTACATATAATATGAGAAATGCTATAGAGCTCCCACTCACTTTCTTGTAAACGCAGGCTTCTCCATAAGTCTGCATAAACCCAAACGCTTTGATCATCTCATCAAAGCGAATGTTCCAACTCCGAGATGCTTGCACCAGCCCATAAATGGATCGCTGGAGTTTGCATACCTTGTTAGCATTCTCAGGGTCGACAAAACCTTCCGGCTCCATCATATACGATTCTTCCTTAAGATAGCCGTTAAGGAATGCCGTTTTGACGTCGATTTGCATATCTCATAATCATAGTATGCGGCAATTGCTAACATGATTCAGACTGACTTCAGCTTCGCTACGGGAGAGAATGTCTCATCATAGTCAACCCCTTGAACTTGTCGATAACCCTTAGCGACAAGTCGAGCTTTATAGATGGTAACATTACCATCCGCGTCCGTCTTCTTCTTAAAGATCCATTTGTTTTCTATCGCTCGCCGATCATCGGGCAAGTCTGTCAAAGTCCATACTTTGTTTTCATACATGGATCCTATCTCGGATTGCATGGCTTCAAGCCATTTGTTGGAATCTGGGCCCGCCATCACTTCTTCATAGTTCGAAGGTTCGCCGTTGTCTAACAACATGATTTCCAGGACAGGGTTGCCATACCACTCTGGTGTGGAACGTGTCCTCGTGGACCTACGAAGTTCAGTAGTAACTTGATCTGAAGTACCTTGATCATCATTGTTAACTTCCTCTTCAGTTGGTGCTGGCACCACAGGAACATCTTCCTGAGCTGCGCTACTTACCGGTTCAAGAGGTAGTACTTCATCAAGTTCCACTTTCCTCCCACTTACTTCTTTTGAGAGAAACTCTTTCTCCAGAAAGGACCCGTTCTTGGCAACAAAGATCTTGCCTTCGGATCTGAGGTAGAAGGTATAACCAATGGTTTCCTTAGAGTATCCTATGAAGACGCATTTTTCCGACTTGGGTTCGAGCTTTTCAAGTTGAAGTTTCTTGACATAAGCATCGCATCCCCAAACTTTTAGAAACGACAGCTTAGGTTTCTTCCCAAACCATAATTCATATGGTGTCGTCTCAATGGATTTAGACGGTGCCCTATTTAAAGTGAATGTAGCTGTCTCTAGAGTGTATCCCCAAAATGATATTGGTAAATTGGTAAGAGACATCATAGATCGCACCATATCCAATAAAGTGCGATTACGACGTTCGGACACACCGTTACGCTGAGGTGTTCCAGGCGGCGTGAGTTGTGAAATGATTCCACATTTCCTTAAGTGCGTACCAAATTCGTGACTTAAATATTCTCCTCCACGATCTGATCGTAAGAACTTTATCTTTCGGTCACGTTGATTCTCTACCTCATTCTGAAATTCCTTGAACTTTTCAAAGGTCTCTGACTTGTGTTTCATCAAGTAGACATACCCATATCTACTCAAGTTGTCAGTGAGAGTGAGAACATAACAATATCCTCCGCGAGCCTCAACGCTCATTGGACCGCACACATCAGTATGTATGATTTCCAATAAGTTGGTTGCTTGCTCCATTGTTCCGGAGAACGGAGTCTTGGTCATTTTTCCCATGAGGCATGGTTCACATGTGTCAAATGATTCATAATCGAGAGACTCTAAAAGTCCATCAGTATGGAGCTTCTTCATGCGCTTGACACCAATGTGACCAAGGCGGCAGTGCCACAAGTATGTGGGACTATCGTTATCAACTTTACATCTTTGTGTATTCACACTATGAATATGTGTAACATCACATTCGAGATTCATTAAGAATAAACCATTGACCATCGGGGCATGACCATAAAACATATCTCTCATATAAATAGAACAACCATTATTCTCGGATTTAAATGAGTAGCCATCTCGTATTAAATGAGATCTAGATACAATGTTCATGCTCAAAGCTGGCACTAAATAACAATTATTGAGGTTTAAAACTAATCCCGTAGGTAAATGTAGAGGTAGCGTGCCGACGGCGATCACATCAACCTTGGAACCATTCCCGACGTGCATCGTCACCTCGTCCTTCGCCAGTCTCCGCTTATTCCGCAGCTCCTGCTTTGAGTTACAAATATGAGCAACCGCACCGGTATCAAATACCCAGGAGCTACTACGAGTACTGGTAAGGTAAACATCAATTACATGTATATCACATATACCTTTGGTGTTGCCGGCCTTCTTGTCCGCTAAGTATTTGGGGCAGTTCCGCTTCCAGTGTCCTCTTCCCTTGCAATAAAAGCACTCAGTCTCAGGCTTGGGTCCATTCTTTGGCTTCTTCCCGGCAACTGGCTTACCGGGCGCGACAACTCCCTTGCCGTCCTTCTTGAAGTTCTTCTTACCCTTGCCTTTCTTGAACTTAGTGGTTTTATTCACCATCAACACTTGATGTTCCTTTTTGATCTCTACCTCCGCTGATTTCAGCATTGAATATACCTCGGGAATGGTCTTTTCCATCCCCTGCATATTGAAGTTCATCACAAAGCTCTTGTAGCTCGGTGGAACTGACTGAAGGATTCTGTCAATAACCGCGTCATCCGGGAGAGTAACTCCCAGCCGAGTCAAGCGGTTGTGCAACCCAGACATTTTGAGTATGTGCTCACTGACAGAACTATTTTCCTCCATCTTACAACTGAAGAACTTGTCAGAGACTTCATATCTCTCGACCCGGGCATGAGCTTGGAAAACTATTTTCAGCTCTTCGAACATCTCATATGCTCCGTGTTGCTCAAAACGCTTTTGGAGCCCTGGTTCTAAGCTGTAAAGCATGCCGCACTGAATGAGGGAGTAATCATCAGCACGAGACTGCCAAGCGTTCATAACATCTTGGTTCTCTAGGATGATTGCTTCACCTAGCGGTGCTACTAAGACATAATCTTTCTTTGCAGCTATGAGGATGATCCTCAGGTTCCGGACCCAGTTCGTATAGTTGCTGCCATCATCTTTCAGCTTGGTTTTCTCTAGGAACGCGTTGAAGTTGAGGGCAACATTAGCGTGGGCCATTTGATCTACAAGACATATTGTAAAGATTTTAGACTAAGTTCATGATAATTAAGTTCATCTAATCAAATTATTCAATGAACTCCCACTCAGACAGGCATCCCTCTAGTCATCTAAGTGAAACATGATCCGAGTCAACTAGGTCGTGTCCGATCATCACGTGAGATGGACTAATCGACATCGGTGAACATCTTCATGTTGATCGTATCTTCTATACGACTCATGCTCGACCTTTCGGTCTTCCGTGTTCCGAGGCCATGTCTGTACATGCTAGGCTCGTCAAGTCAACCTAAGTGTATTGCGTGTGTAAATATGGCTTACACCCGTTGTATTCGAACGTTAGGATCTATCACACCCGATCATCACATGGTGCTTCAAAACAACGAACCTTTGCAACGGTGCATAGTTAGGGGAAACACTTTCTTGAAATTATTGCGAGGGATCATCTTATTTTAAGCTACCGTCGTTCTAAGCAAATAAGATGTAAAACATGATAAACATCACATGCAATCAAATAGTGACAAGATATGGCCAATATCATATTGCTTGTTTGATCTCCATCTTCGGGGCGCCATGATCATCTTCGTCACCGGCAAGACACCATGATCTCCATCATCGTGTCTCCATGAAGTTGCTCGCCAACTATTACTTCTACTACTATGGCTAACAGTTTAGCAATAAAGTAAAGTAATTACATGGCGTTTAATCATTCACACGCAGGTCATACAATAATTAAGAGAACTCCTATGGCTCCTGCCGGTTGTCATACTCATCGACATGCAAGTCGTGATTCCTATTACAAGAACATGATCTCATACATCACATATATATCATTCATCACAACTTTTGGCCATATCACATCACAAGGCATATGCTGCAAAAACAAGTTAGACGTCCTCTAATTGTTGTTGCATGTTTTACGTGGCTGCAATAGCATTCTAGAAAGAACGTTTTTCTTACCTACGTGAAAGCCACAATGTGATATGCCAATTTCTATTTACCCTTCATAAGGACCATTTTCATCAAATCCGCTCCAACTAAAGTGGGAGAGACAGACACCCGCTAGCCACCTTATGCAACTAGTGCGTGTCAGTCGGTGGAACCTGTCTCTCGTAAGCGTACGTGTAAGGTCGGTCCGGGCCGCTTCATCCCACGATGCCGCCAAAGCAAGGCAAGACTAGTAGTGGCAAGAAAATTGACAACATCTACGCCCACAACAAGTTTGTGTTCTACTCGTGCATAGAAACTACACATGGACCTAGCTCTGATACCACTGTTGGGGAATGTTGCAGAAAATAAAAAATTCTACGCTTCACCAAGATCAATCTATGGAGTCATCTAGCAACGAGAGAGAGGAGTGCATCTACATACCCTTGTAGATCGCGCGCGGAAGCATTCAAGAGAACAGGGTTGAGGGAGTCGTACTCGTCGTGATCCAAATCACTAGAGATCCTAGCGCCGAACGGACGGCACCTCCGCGTTCAACACACGTACGGTTGGGAAGACGTCTCCTCCTTCTTGATCCAGCAAGGGGGGAAGGAGAGGTTGATGAAGATCCAGCAGCACAATGGCGTGGTGGTGGATGCAGCAGCGATCTCGGTAGGGCTTCGCCAAGCTCTACGAGAGGAAGAGGTGTAGCAGAGGGAGAGGGAGGCGCCAGTAGCATGGGTGCGGCTGCCCTCCCACCCTCCTCTTTATATAGGACCCCTAGGGGGGGGGCGGCCCTAGGAGATCCAATCTCCAGGGGGCGGGGCGGCGGCCAGGGGGATAACTTGCCCCCCAAGCCAGGTGGAGGCGCCCCCACCCCTAGGGGTTCAAACCCTAGGCAAAGGGGGGCCAAGGGGGGGGGGGCGCACCATCCCACCAGGGGCTGGTTCCCCTCCCACTTCAGACCATGGGGCCCTCCGGGATAGGTGGCCCCACCCGATGGACCCCCGGGACCCTTCCGGTGGTCCCGGTACAATACCGGTGACCCTCGAAACTTTCCCGATGGTCGAAACCTGACTTCCTATATATAATTCTTCACCTCCGGACCATTCCGGAACTCCTCGTGACGTCTAGGATCTCATCCGGGACTCTGAACAACTTTCGGTTTACTGCATACTAATATCTCTACAACCCTAGCGTCACCGAACCTTAAGTGTGTAGACCCTACGGGTTCGGGAGACATGCAGACATGACCGAGACGCCTCTCCGGTCAATAACCAACAGCGGGATCTAGATACCCATGTTGGCTCCCACATGCTCCACGGTGATCTCATTGGATGAACCACGATGTTGAGGATTCAATCAATCCCGTATACAATTCCCTTTGTCAATCGGTACGTTACTTGTCCGAGATTCGATCGTCGGTATCCCAATACCTTGTTTAATCTCGTTACCGGCAAGTCACTTTACTCGTACCGTAATGCATGATCCCGTGACCAGACACTTGGTCACATTGAGCTCATTATGATGATGCATTACCGAGTGGGCCCAGAGATACCTCTCCGTCATACGGAGTGACAAATCCCAGTCTCGATTCGTGCCAACCCAACAGACACTTTCGGAGATACCCGTAGTGCACCTTTATAGTCACCCAGTTACGTTGTGACGTTTGGTATACCCAAAGCACTCCTACGGTATCCGGGAGTTGCACAATCTCATGGTCGAAGGAAATGATACTTGACATTTGGAAAAGCTCTAGCAAAACGAACTACACGATCTTTGTGCTACGCTTAGGATTGGGTCTTGTCCATCACATCATTCTCCTAATGATGTGATCCCGTTATCAATGACATCCAATGTCCATAGTCATGAAACCATGACTATCTGTTGATCAACGAGCTAGTCAACTAGAGGCTTACTAGGGACGTGTTGTGGTCTATATATTCGCACATGTATTACGATTTCCGGATAACACAATTATAGCATGAATAACAGGCAATTATCATGAACAAAGAAATATAATAATAACCATTTTATTATTGCCTCTAGGGCATATTTCCAACAAAAATAGCAAGGTAACTAATGATAGAAGTGAGCGTAAACGGTATTGCAATGGTAGGAAACAAGGCCTAAGGTCCATACTTTCACTAGTGCAAGTTCTCTCAACAATAATAACATAGATAAATCATATAACAATCCCTCAACATGCAACAAAGAGTCACTCCAAAGCAACTAATAGCGGAGAACAAACGAAGAGATTATAGTAAGGTACGAAACCACCTCAAAGTTATCCTTTCTGTTCTATCTATTCAAGAGTTCATAGTAAAATAACATAAAGCTATTCTTTCCGCTCAATCCATCATATTGTTCATACTAGAATAACACCTTAATACACAAATCAACCAAAACCCTAATGTCACCTAGATACTCCATTGTCACCTCAAGTATCCGTGGGCATGATTATACGATATGCATCACACAATGTTAGATTCATCCAACCAACACAAAGTACTTCAAAGAGTGCCCCAAAGTCTCTACCGGAGAGTCAAGAAAACGTGTGCAAACCCCTATGCATAGGTTCATGGGCGGAACCCGCAAGTTGGTCACCAAAGCATACATCAAGTGGCACATGATATCCCATTGTCACCACAGATAAACACAGCAAGACATACATCAAGTGTTCTCAAATCAAAGACTCAATCCGATAAGATAACTTCAAGAGGGAAACTCAATTCATCACAAGAGAGTAGAAGGGGAGAAACATCATAAGATCCAACTATAATAGCAAAGCTCGCGATACATCAAGATCGTGCCATAGAGAGAACACGAGAGAGAGAGATCAAACACATAGCTACTAGTACATACCCTCAGCCCCGAGGGTGAACTACTCCCTCCTTGTCATGGAGAGCGCCGGGATGATGAAGATGGCCATAGGTGAGGGATCCCCCCTCTGGCAAGGTGCCGGAACGGGCTCCCGAGAGGTTTTTGGTGGCTACAGAGGCTTGCGACGGCGGAAATCCCGATCTATCTTCTCCGTGGATGTTTTTAGGGTACGTGGGACTATATAGGCGAAAGAAGTCGGTCGGGAGGTGCTCGAGGGGCCTACGAGACAGGGGGGCGCGTCCAGTAGGGGGGGTGCGCCCTCCTTTCTCCTGGCCTCCTCGAGGCTCTTCTGACGTGAACTCCAAGTCTCCTGGGTGATATTCTTCCAAAAAATAACGCTGCCGAAGGTTTCATTCCGTTTGGACTCCGTTTGATATTCCTTTTCTTCGAAACATTGAAACAGGCAGTAAAACAACAATATGGGTTGGGCCTCCGGTTAATAGGTTAGTCCCAAAAGTAATATAAAAGTGTATAATAAACCCCATAATCATTCAGAACATATAATAAAATAGCATGAATGCTTTATAAATTATAGATACGTTGCAGACGTATCAGCATCCCCAAGCTTAATTCCTGCTCGTCCTCGAGTAGGTAAATGATAAAAGAAAGAATTTATGAAGTGTGAATGCTAGAAGGTGCACAAGTTTGATCAATAATAATTTCAATCACCTTTCTAGCATGATTGTATGTCATAACAGTAGCTCATATCATAAAACTTCTCACGAACCAGTAACAAGCAATTCACATGTGAAAGCATAGACCATAAACTTTCTTGAAAACTAGCAAACTTCATTCTTAGTCATCAAACAATTGCAATTCATCTTACTTTCAGGAAGGGTCTATGTCAGACCTTTGATTTAGCAAACTTCACATACTCAACTATCATATAGTCTTCTACAATTGCTAACACTCACACAATACTTGTGGTTATGAAGTTTTAGTCAGACATAGAGAAAGATAGGGGCTTATAATGTTGCCTCCAAACATATGCACCTTTGGGTGATGTCAACAATAATAGTTCATGCTAACGTACATCCAATTGGATATATATATCAGGATGACCCTAACAGAAAGTGCTTGCCAAAGGATAAAATGAAAAAGGGAAAGGTGAAAATCACCTTGACTCTTGCATAAAGTAAAAGACATAAAGTAGGCCCTTCGCAGAGGGAAGCAGAGGTTGTCATGCGCTTTTAGGGTTGGGTACACAAAATCTTAATGCGAAAGATCATCACTTTATATGGCCCCTTGTATATGGACCTTTATTATGCAGTCCGTCGCTTTTATTGCTTCCATAACAAGATCGTACAAAGCTTATTTTCTCCACACTAATAAGTCATGCATATTTAGAGAGCAATTTTTATTGTTTGCACCGATGACAACTTACTTGAAGGATCTTACTCAATCCATAGGTAGGTATGGTGGACTCTCATGGCAAAACTGGGTTTAAGGATATTTGGAAGCACAAGTAGTATCTCTACTTGGTGCTAGGAATTTTTGGCTAGCATGAGGGGGAAAGGCAAGCTCAACATGTTTGAATGATCCATGACAATATACTTTAACTGAGATGTGAGAAAACATAACCCATTATGTTGTCTTCCTTATCCAAAATCAACTCTTTAGCATGTCATACATAATGAGTGCTCACAATTATAAAAGATGTCTAGGATAGTATACTTATATGTGAAATCGCTCTTCCTTCAATATTCTTTCATGAATTGTTCAAATGACTAATACAATGCTTGCTAACCTTCAATAAATTTACAACCTCTACTTCTTAGATGTGAAGTCATTACTCCCCATGGAGTAAGCAAATGAAACATAAATAATTTCAGATTTATGACATTCAACTCATTCAACCATTTACTCATAGGATATAAGTGAAGCACAAGAGTAAATGACAAACTACTCCAAAAAGATATAAGTGAAGATCAATGAGTAGCTAAATAATTATGTAACTATGTGAAGACTCTCTCTCATTTAAGAATTTCAGATCTTGGTATTTTATTCAAACAGCAAGCAAAGAAAAATAAAATGACATTGCAAGGATAGCACGACTCATGTGAAGAAGCAAAAACTTAGGTTCAACCGATACTAACCGATGATTGTTGAAGAAGAAAGGTGGGATGCCTACCGGGCATCCCCAAGTTTAAATGCTTGAGACTTCTTGAAATATTATCTTGGGGTGCCTTGGGCATCCCCAAGCTTGAACTTTTATGTCTCCTTAATTCCTCTCATATCATGGTTTATCTTCTTTTTATCAAAAGCTTCATCCACAACAAACTCAACAAGAACTCGTGAGATAGGTTAGTATAAACCAATGCAAAACCTTATCATTTTCTACTGTAACGAATCACTAAAATTATTATTCAACATTGCATACTAAATTCCTCTGCATATTTAACACTCCTATCCTCAAATAGAATCATTAAACAAGCAAACATATGTAAACAATGCAACCATAACAGCAATCTGCCAAAACAGTACAGTCTGTAAAGAATGAAAGAGTATCAATACTTCCCTAACTACAAAAAATATGAGAGAAAATTCTAACTGTAATAAATTTATCATAGCTTAATATGCAAAAAGGTTCAACATTATACCATTCTCTGACTTTTCTAGGGAATTTTTGCAACAGCGGTAAACTTTCTGTTTTCAAACAGCAACATGTATACTAGCAAAATAAGCATGGTAAAAGCTATCCTTGACATTTTTATTGAAAATATAGATGCAAAACATTAATCTAAATAACAACAAGCAAATAATAATAAGATAAAATGACTCTCCAAGCAAAACACATATCATATGGTGAATAAAAATATAGCTCCAAGTAAAGTTACCGATGAACGAAGACGAAAGAGGGGATGCCTTCCGGGGCATCCTCAAGCTTAGGCTCTTGATTGTACTTGAATATTACCTTGGGGTGCCTTGGTCATCCCCAAGCTTAGGATCTTTTCACTCCTTATTCCATAGTCCATCGAATCTTTACCCAAAACTTGAAAACTTCAACCACACAAAACTCAAAACAAAACTCGTAATCTCCGTTAGTATAAGAAAATAAAACCACCACTTAGGTACTGTAATGAACTGATTCTAAATTCATATTGGTGTAATATCTACTGAATTCCAACTTCTCTATGGTTCATACCTTCCGATACTACTCATAGATTCATCAAAATAAGCAAACAACACATAGAAAACAGAATCTGTCAAAAACCGAATAGTCTGTAGTAATCTGTATCAAACGTATACTTATGGAACTCAAAAAATTCTGAAATAAATTTCTGGACCTGAGTAATTTGTCTATTAATCATATGCAAAACTAATTAACCTAAAAGCACTCTCCAGTAAAAAATGGCAGCTAATCTCGTGAGCACAAAAGTTTCTGTTTTTTACAGCAAGATCACATAAACTTCACCCAAGTCATCCCAAAGGTTCTACTAGGCTCTTTATTGAAAAAAAGCTATAAAACATGATTACTACAGTGGCATAATCATGTAAACACACACAAATAGTAAGGATAAATATTGGGTTGTCTCCCAACAAGCGCTTTTCTTTAATGCCTTTTTAGCCAGGCATGATGATGGCAATGATGCTCACATAAAAGATAAGAATTGATACATAACGGGAGCATCATGAAGCATATGACTAGCACATTTAAGTCTAAGCCACTTCCTATGCATAGGGATTTTGTGAGCAAACAACTTATGGGAACAATAATCAACTAGCATAGGAAGGTAAAACAAGCAAATCTTCAAGATTTTCAACACATAGAGAGGAAACTTGATATTATTGCAATTCCTACAAGCGTATGTTCCTCCCTCATAATAATTTCCAGTAGCATCATGAATGAATTCAACAATATAACTAGCACCTACAGTATTATTTTCATGATCTACAAGCATATAAAATTTACTATTCTCCACATAAGCAAAATTCTTCTCATTCGGAATAGTGGGAGTATCATAAGAGACTTGAACACTATAAATTGTTTCCACATTAAAAGAGTGATGTTCAGAAAAAGGGTAATCATAATCATGACAAGTTTTATAAATATAATCATCACTACTTTTTATAGCATAAGTTTCATCACAATAATCATCATAAGTAGCAACTTCGTTCTCATCAAAATCAAATGAAACCTCTCCCAAGATAGTGGAATCATCACTAAATAAAGTTGACACTCTTCCAAATCCACTTCCATAAATATTATAAGATTCAACACCCTCCAAAATAGTGGGATTACTACTTACTAAAGTTGACACTCTTCCAAACCCACTTTCATCAATATAATCATCATAGGTAAGAGGCATGCTATCGTCATAACAACTTTGCAAAACTTGGGATGCTAAAAATATCATCTTCATTAAACATAACATCCCCAAGCTTGGGACAAACATTAATTTCAGCAAATATATTCTCAAATATTTCATCCTCATCAAACATAGCTTCCCCAAGCTTGGGCCTTGTCATATCATAAGCATAATCACTCTCATCATTAATAGTATGGATAGCACCAATAGTATAGCAATTAACATCATCACAATGAGTAGTAGGAGCAACATCATTTGGGAGGGATACCTTTTTACCTTTGCTGCCCCTTATCTTTCTTTTCTTCTTCACATTATGTATGGGTTCAACCCTCTTCTTTGAGCTCCTTATTGATGAGATTGGTTGAATAGAAGGCTCCTCCTCGATACCTGATTCATCATAAGAAATAATAGGAGGATAATGGGAAGTCTCTTCCCTTTCATTAGTATTCTCTTCATCTTCTATTTCTTTTCTTTTCTTTAGGTAATTGGCAATATAAGGATTTTCAATGCAATTCACTGTACAATACAAATAAATATTCTCTAGATCAATATCAAGGAATTTCTTAAGGGCAAAATCTGGAAGATCCTTAGTTAAACGTTTCAATTCTTCATAACCTAAAAGCAAACTAACTTCATTATAATGTGCAAGGGAAATCAAATCATCACAATTCTTGGACATGATTCGATCATGAAATAATTTGCATAGGAGATGTAGATGACCACATTCATTGCATAGTTCACAAGTACGGCAAAGGAAATATAAATTTTCAGCACTCCCATTTAACTTTTCTTGCAACAATTTAGTTTCTAAATGCTTATGCCTCTTGCAGTATATATCTTCTCTATTCGGTGTGTTCATGCAAACATGCACTCCACAAAAGTTGACATGCTTATAAGAGATATTTTCATCATGAATAGAGCAATCATCATTAGTATTATGGATATTCAAAGAGTTCATACTAACAACATTGAAATCATGCTCATCATTCAAAGATTTAGTATCAAGCATTTTATATATTTCTTCTTCTAGCACTTGAGCACAATTTTCCTTCATCATACTCACGAAAGATATTAAAAAGACGAAGCGTATGAGACAAACTCAACTCCATTTTTTTTGTAGTTTTCTTTTTTATAAACTAAAATAGTGATAAAACAAGAAACAAAAAGATTCAATTGAAAGATCTAAAGATATACCTTCAACCACTCACCTCCCCGGCAACGGCGCCAGAAAAGAGCTTGATGTCTACTACACAACCTTCTTCTTGTAGACATTATTGGGCCTGCAAGTGCATAGGTTTGTAGGACAGTAGCAAATTTCCCTCAAGTGGATGACCTAAGGTTTATCAATCCGTGGGAGGCGTAGGATGACGATGGTCTCTCTCAAGCAGCCCTGCAACCAAATAACAAAGAGTCTCTTGTGTCCCCAACACACCCAATACAATGGTAACTTGTATAGGTGCACTAGTTCGGCGAAGAGATGGTGATACAAGTGCAATATGGATAGTAGATAAAGGTATTTGTAATCTGAAATTATAAAAACAGCAAGGTAACTAATGATAAAAGTGAGCGTAAACGGTATTGCAATGGTAGGAAACAAGGCCTAAGGTTCATACTTTCACTAGTGCAAGTTCTCTCAACAATAATAACATAGATAGATCATATAAAAATCCCTCAACATGCAACAAAGAGTCACTCCAAAGCAACTACTAGCGAAGAACAAACAAAGAGATTATGGTAGGGTACGAAACCACCTCAAAGTTATCCTTTCTGTTCTATCTATTCAAGAGTTCATAGTAAAATAACATAAAGCTATTCTTTCCGCTCAATCCATCATAGAGTTCATACTAGAATAGCACCTTAAGACAAATCAATCAAAACCCTAATGTCACCTAGATACTCCATTGTCACCTCAAGTATCTGTGGGCATGATTATACGATATGCATCACACAATCTCAGATTCATCCAACCAACACAAAGTACTTCAAAGAGTGCCCCAAAGTCTCTACCGGAGAGTCAAGAAAACGTGTGCCAACCCCTATGCATAGGTTCATGGGAGGAACCTGCAAGTTGGTCACCAAAACATACATCAATTGGCACGTGATATCCCATTGTCACCACAGATAAACACGACAAGACATACATCAAGTGTTCTCAAATCAAAGACTCAATCCGATAAGATAACTTCAAGAGGGAAACTCAATTCATCACAAGAGAGTAGAGGGGGAGAAACATCATAAGATCCAACTATAATAGCAAAGCTCGCGATACATCAAGATTGTGCCATAGAGAGAACACGAGAGAGAGAGAGAGAGAGAGATCAAACACATGGCTACTAGTACATACCCTTAGCCCCGAGGGTGAACTACTCCCTCCTCGTCACGGAGAGCGCCGGGATGATGAAGATGGCCACCGGTGAGGAATCCCCCCTCCGACAGGGTGCCGGAACAGGCTCCCAAGAGGTTTTTGGTAGCTACAGAGGCTTGCGGCAGCTGAACTCCCGATCTATCTTCTCCGTGGATGTTTTTAGGGTACGTGGGACTATATAGGCGAAAGAAGTCGGTCAGGAGGTGCTCGAGGGGCCCACGAGAGTGGGGGGCGCGCCCAGTAGGGGGGGGGCCCTCCTATCTCCCGGCCTCCTCGAGGCTCTTCTGACGTGAACTCCAAGTCTCCTGGGTGATATTCTTCCAAAAAATAATGCTGCCAAAGGTTTCATTCCGTTTGGACTCCGTTTGATATTCCTTTTCTTCGAAATACCGAAACAGGCAATAAAACAGCAATATGGGTTGGGCCTCCAGTTAATAGGTTAGTCCCAAAATTAATATAAAAGTGTATAATAAAGCCCATAATCATTCAAAACAAATAATAAAATAGCATGAATGCTTCATAAATTATAGATACGTTGGAGACGTATCAATACGTTGGAGACGTATCAGTAGTCAAATAATTAAGTAGCTATGTGGAGCTCTCTCTCGTAAAAAATTTAGATCTTAAGTATTTTATTCAAACAACTGATGCCTGCTTGAACTACATCGGTATTTCCCCCAAGAGGAAGCTATGATGCAACATAGTGATGGTACATATTTCCCTCAATGATGAGACCAAGGTTATCGAACCAGTAGGAGAACCAGGCAACACAACGTAAACAACCCCTGCACACATATAACAAATACTCGCAACCCGACGTGTTAAAGGGGCTGTCAATCCCTTTCGGGTAACGATGCCTCGAATTGGTGAGAAGATGTGATAAAGTTGTGATAGATAGGATAAATAGATTGCAAAATAAATAAATTGCAGCAAGGTATTTTTGTATTTTTGGTTTAATAGATCTGAAAATAAAAGCAAAGGAAAATAGTTCGCAAAGGCAAATATGATGAAAAGAGACCCAGGGGCCGTAGGTTTCACTAGTGGCTTCTCTCGAGAAAAATAGCAACGGTGGGAAAACAATTACTGTTGGGCAATTGATAGAACTTCAAATAATCATGACGATATCCAGGCAATGATCATTATATAGGCATCACATCCAAGATTAGTAAACCGACCCCTGCCTGCATCTACTACTATTACTCCACACATTGACCGCTATCCAGCATGCATCTAGTGTATTAAGTTCATGGAAAAATGGAGTAATGCAATAAGAACAGTGACATGATGTATACAAAATCTATTTAGCAACGATACATACGTGTCGTTTCCCCTTCTATCACTGGGATCAAGCACCGTAAGATCGAACCCATCATAAAGCACCTCTTCCCATTGCAAGATAAATAGACCAAGTTGGCCAAACAAAACCCAAATATCAGAGAAGAAATACGAGGCTATAATCAATCATACATATAAGAGATCAATGAAGACTCAAATAACTTTCATGGATAAAAACATAGATCTGATCATAAACTCAAAGTTCATCGGATCCCAACAAACACACAACAAAAATACTGACATCATATGGATCTCCAAGAGACCATTGTATTGATAATCAAGAGAGAGAGAGAGGAAGCCGTCTAGCTACTAACTACGGACCCATAGGTCTACAATGAGCTACTCACGCATCATCGGAGAGGCACCAATGGAAATGATGAACCCCTCCGAAATGGTGTCTAGATTGGATATGGTGTTTCTGGAAGTTGCGGCACCGGAATGATTTTCGTCGACTCTCCTAGGGTTTCTGGAATATTGGGGTATTTATAGAGCAATGAGGCGGTGCAAGAGGCCACCGAGGTGGGCAAAACCCACCAGGGCGCACCTGGCGCGCCCTGGTCGGTTGTGCTCCCCTCGGATCTCCCCTCAGGTACTTTCTTGGCCCACTGAATGTCTTCTGGTCCAAAAAAACTCATAAAAAGTTTCACTGCGTTTGGACTCCGTTTGGTATTGATTTCCTGCGATGTAAAAAACAAGCAGAAAACAACAACTGGCACTGGGCACTATGTCAATAGGTTAGTACCAAAGATGATATAAAATGACTATAAAATGATTGTAAAACATCCAAGAATGATAATATAACAACATGGAACAATAAAAAATTATAGATACGTTGGAGATGTGTCAACACCAAGCAAAACAAAATAAAATGACATTCCAAGGATAGCACATATCATGTGAAGAATGCAAAAACTTAGGCTCAACCAAAACTAACCGATCATTGTTAAATAAGAAAGGTGGGATGCCAATCAGGGCATCCCCAAGCTTAGATGCTTGAGACTTCTTAAAATATTAACTAGGGATGCCAAAACTTCTTAAAATATTAACTAGGGATGCCAAAACTTCTTAAAATATTAACTAGGGATGCCTTTGGCACCCCCAAGCTTGAGCTCTTGTGTCCCCTTAATTCCTCTCATCTCACGGTTTCCTAATTTTAAAAACTTCATCCACACAAAACCGAACAAGAACTCGTGAGATAAGTTAGTATAAATCAATGCAAAACTTATCATTCTCTACTATAGAAAATCACTAAAATTATAATTTGACATTGCATACTAAATGTCTCTGCATATTTAATACTCCTATCCTCAAATAGAATCAATAAACATGCAAGCATATTCAAACAATGCAATCATAAATAGCAATCTGTCTAAATAGAACAGTCTGTAAAGGATAAAGGAAGATCTATACTTATTTAACTCAAAAAATTCTAAAAACTCACCACGCTGTAGAAAATTTATCATAGCTCGTTGTGTTAAAATTTCAACATTTTATCACATTCTGACTTTTCTGGAGAATTTACACAATAACGTCCAACTTTCTGTTTTGAAACAACAACTCATATACTTGCAAACTAAGCATGGTGAAGGCTATCCTTGACATTTTTATTGAAAGAAAAGATACAAAACCTTATTCTAAATGACAGCAAGTAAATCGTAACAAAAGAAAGTGATGCTCCAAGCAAAACACATATCATGTGACGAATAAAAATATAGCTCCGAGTAAGATTACCAACAATGTTGGAGATGAAAGAGGGGATGCCTTTCGGGGCATCCCCAAGCTTAGTTGCATGGGTTTTCCTTGAATATTATCTTGGAGTGCCTTGGGCATCCCCAAGCTTAGGGTCTTGCCACTATTTATTCTCCTCATGTCGATATCTCACCCAAAACTTGAAAACTTCAATCACACAAAACTTAACGGGACTTCGTGAGATATGTTAGTATGATAAAGAGAAAATAGTTCACTTGGGTACTGTCAAAGATAAGATTCATAATTTTTTTCCACATAATGCCTACTGTACCTTATCATTTCCACAATTTATATCATTTAATATAAGCTATGGAAACACTAAAACAAGCAAACTATGCATTGAAAACAGAATCTGCCAAAAACAGAACAATCTGTAAAGATCTGAACAATGACCATACTTCTGCAACTCCAAAAATTCTGAAAACATAGAAAAATGTAGGAAATTTTTATATCAATCATGTGTAAGAAATTTAGAGCAAAATCACGTTCCAGTGAATCCAAGAAATTATCGGACTGGGAGCAGAAGTTTCTGTTTTTGCACAGGATCAAGTCAACTATCATCCACACTATCCCAAAGGCTTTACTTGGCACTTTATTGAAACAAAAGCTATAAAACATGATTACTACAATAGCTTAATCATGTGAATACACAAAATCAGTAGGGGTAAATATTGGGTTGTCTCCCAGCAAGCGTTTTTCTTTAGTGCCTTTTTAGTTAGGAATGATGAATTTAATGATGCTCACATAAAAGTAAAGAATTGAAACATAGCGGGAGCATCATGAATCACATTACAAGCACATTTAAGACTAACATACTTCCTACACATAGGGATTTTGTGAGTAAAAATTTTATGGGAGCAAGAATAAACTAGCATAGGAAGGCAAAACAAGCATAAGTTCAAAACTTTTAACACACATAGAGGGAACTTGATATTATTGAGATATGTAAAAGCATATGTTCCTCTCTCATAATAATTTTCAGTAGCATCATTAATTAATTCAACAATATAATTATCACATAAAGCATTCTTTTCATGACCCACAAGCATAGAAATTTTATTATTCTTCACATTCATAATAGTGGGAGCAAATTCAACAAAATAACTATCATGAGATACTTGATTGACATAATCAAAACTAAACATTAAAATCATGATGACAAGTTTCATGGTTATGACTATTCTTTATAGCATACATGTCGTCACAATAATCATCATAGATAGCAACTTTGTTGTCATAATCAATTGAAACCTCTTCCAACATAGTGGAATCATCATTAAATAAAGTCATAACCTCTCCAAATCCACTTTCATAATTATTACAATAAGATTCAACACCCTCAAAAACAGTGGGATCATTATTACGTAAAGTTGACACTCTTTCAAACCCACTTTCATCAATATAATCATCATAAATAGGAGGCATGCTGTCATCATAATAAATTTGCTCAAAACTTGGGGGACTAAAATTATCATCTTCATCAAACATAGCATCCCCAAGCTTATGGATTTGCATATCATTAGCATCATGGATATTCAAAGAATTCATAATAGCAACACTGCAATCATGCTCATCATTTAAAGATTTTATGCCAAACATTTTCTTGAATTCTTCTTCTAACACTTTGGCACAATTTTCCTTTCCACCATTTTCACGAAAGACATTATAAAGATGAAGTATATGAGGCAACCCCAATTCCATTTTTTGTAGTTTTCTTTTATAAACCAAACGAGTGATAAAACAAGAAACTAAAAGATTAAATAGTAAGATATAAAGATATACCTTCAAGCACTCGGCTCCCCGGCAATGGCGCCAGAAAAGAGCTTGATGTCTACTACACAACTTATTCTTGTAGACTCGTGTTGGCCCTCCAAGCACAGAGTTTTGTAGGACAGTAGCAATTTTCCCTCAAGTGGATGACCTAAGGTTTATCAATCCGTGGGAGGCATAGGATGAAGATGGTCTCTCTCAAACAATCCTACAAACAAATAACAAAGAGTCTCTTATGTCCCCAACACACACAATACAATGGTAAATTGTATAGGTGCACTAATTCAACGAAGAGATGGTGATACAAGTGTAATATGGATAGTAGATATAGGTTTTTAAATCTACAAATATACAACAAGGTAGCGAGTAGAAAAAGTGAGCAAAACGATAGTGCAATGTTTGAGTACAAGGCCTAGGATTCATTCTTTCACTAGTGCAAAATCTCTCAACAATGATAACATAATTGGATCATATAACAATCCCGCAACGTGCAACAAAGAATCACTCCAAAGTTCCTATCGTGGAGAACATAAGATGAAATCCTTTGTAGGGTATGAAACCACCTCAAAGTTATTATTTCCGATCAATCCATTGAGCTATTCCTATAAGTGTCACAAACAACCCTAGAGTTCATACTAAAATAACACCATATGATACACATCAACTAACTCTAGTGTCACTTAGATGCTCCAATTTCACCACAAGTATTAGTGAGTTGATTATACGATATACATCAAACAACTTCAGATTCATAATATTCAATCCAATACAAAGAACTTCAAGAGTACCCCACTATCGGAGAAAGGAATATGAAAACGCGTATCAACCCCTATGCATAGATTACCCCAATGTCACCAGGGAATCCGCAAGTTGATAACTGAAACACACATCAAGTGAATCAATAGAACATTCCATTCTCATCACTAATCTCCCATCGCAAGACATACATCAAGTGCTCTCACATCCAAAAGATTCAACCCGACATAACAAAACCTCAAAGGAAAGGATTCAATTCATCACAAGAAGGTAGAGAGGGAAGAACACCATAAGATCCAAATATATTAACAAAGCTCATGGTACATCAAGATCGTGCCAAATCAGGAACACGAGAGAGAGAGAGAGAGATAGAGATAGAGATAGAGATAGAGAGAGAGATCAAACACGTAGCTACTAGTACATACCCTCAGCCCCGAGGGTGAACTACTCCCTCCTCGTCATGGAGACCACCGGGATGATGAAGATGGCCTCCGGTGATGATTTCCCCCTCTGATAGGGTGCCGGAACGGGATCCCGATTGAGTTTTCATGGATACAGAGGCTTGCACCGGCAGAGAGTTCTTTCTGGGGGTTTGGGTATTTATAGGTATTTTTGGCGTTAGTTTCACGTCAAGGGGGTCCATGAGGTAGCGACAAGCTCGGTCACCCCTACCTGGGGGGGGGGGGGGTAGGGTGCGCCTAGCGAGCTTGTCGTGTCCTCGTGGGTCTCTTTTGGTCCACAAAAATTCACCGTAAATTTTCAGCCCATTCCGAAAACTTTTATTTCTGCACAAAAAATGGCACCACAGTAGTTTCGCTGAAAACAACATCAGTTCGGGTTAGTTCTAATCAAATCACACCAAAACCATATAAACTTATTATAAACATGTCATGAATACTTCATAAATTATTGATACAGATGTATCATGAACCCTGAACAACATCATGACATGTTGTGTGATTCTTCACCACATGATCATCGAAGATGAAAGGGACATGAACTTGGAGTTCTTCTACAATAATGTCGGTAGTTGTGTGATACGTCTCCAACGTATCTATAATTTATGAAGCATTCATGCTATTTTATTATCTGTTTTGAATGATTACGGGCTTTATTATACACTTTTATATTACTGTTGGGACTAACCTATTAACCGGAGGCCCAACCCATATTGCTGTTTTATTGCCTATTTTAGTATTTCATAGAAAAGGAGTATCAAACGGAGTCCAAACGGAATGAAACCTTTGGGAGCGTGATTTTTGGAACGAACGTGATCGAGGAGACTTGGAGTTGAAGTAAAGGAAGCTTCAAGGTGGCCACGAGGGTGGGGGGCGCCCCCCTACTGGGCGCGCCCCCCTGTCTCGTGGTCCCCTCGAGACTCCCTTGACCGACTTCTTTCGCCTATGTATTCCCATTTACCCTAAAACCATCGAAGGACACAATAGATCGGGAGTTCCGCTGCCGCAAGCCTCTGTAGCCACCAAAAACCTCTCGAGAGCCCATTCCGGCACCCTGCCGGAGGGGGGTCCCTCACCAGTGGCAATCTTCATCATCTCGGCGCTCTCCATGACGAGGAGGGAGTAGTTCACCCTCGAGGCTGAGGGTATGTACTAGTAGCTACATGTTTGATCTCTCTCTCTCTCTCTCATGTTCTCTCTATGGCACGATCTTGATGTATCGCGAGCTTTGCTATTATAGTTGGATCTTATGATGTTTCTTCCCCTCTACTCTCTTGTAATGGATTGAGTTTTCCCTTTGAAGTTATCTTATCGGATTGAGTCTTTAAGGATTTGAGAACACTTGATGTATGTCTTGTCGTGCTTATGTGTGGTGACAATGGGATATCACGTGATCCACTTGATGTATGTTTTGGTGATCAACTTGCGGGTTCCGCCCATGAACCTTTGCATAGGGGTTGGCACACATTTTCATCTTGACTCTCTGGTAGAAACTTTGGGGCACTCTTTGAAGTACTTTGTGTTGGTTGAATAGATGAGTCTGAGATTGTGTGATGCGTATCGTATAATCATGCCCACGGATACTTGAGGTGACAATGGAGTATCTAGGTGACATTAGGGTTTTGGTTGATTTGCGTCTTAAGGTGTTATTCTAGTATGAACTCTATGATAGATTGAACTGAAAGAATAGCTTTATGTTATTTTACTACGGACTCTTGAATAGATAGAACAGAAAGGATAACTTTGAGGTGGTTTCGTACCCTACCATAATCTCTTCGTTTGTTGTCCGCTATTAGTGGCTTTGGAGTGACTCTTTGTTGCATGTTGAGGGATTGTTATATGATCTATTTATGTTATTATTGTTGAGAGAACTTGCACTAGTGAAAGTATGAACCCTATGCCTTGTTTCCTACCATTGCAATACCATTTACGCTCACTTTTATCATTAGTTACCTTGCTGTTTTTATATTTTCAGATTACAAATACCTATATCTACCATCCATATTGCATTGTATCACCATCTCTTCGTCGAACTAGTGCACCTATACAATTTACCATTGTATTGGGTGTGTTGGGGACACAAGAGACTCTTTGTTATTTGGTTGCAGGGTTGTTTGAGAGAGACCATCTTCATCCTACGCCTCCCACGGATTGATAAACCTTAGGTCATCCACTTGAGGGAAATTTGCTACTGTCCTACAAACCTTTGCACTTGGAGGCCCAACAACGTCTACAAGAAGAAGGTTGCGTAGTAGACATCAAGCTCTTTTCTGGCGCCGTTGCCGGGGAGGCTAGGTAAGCGGCACTCACACCCCGTCAACTAAGCTCTTTTCTAGCATCGTTGCGCCGGGGAGGTGAGTGCTTGAAGGTATATCTTTAGATCTTGCAATCAAATCTTTTTGTTTCTTGTTTTATCACTAGTTTAGTCTATAAAATAAAACTACAAAAAAATGGATTTGAGTTTGTCTCATACGCTTCATCTTTTTAATATCTTTCGTGAGTATGATGAAAAGGAAAATTGTGCTCAAGTGCTAGAAGAAGAATTACATAGAATGCTTGTCATGAAATATGTGAATGATGAGCATGATTGCAATGTTGTTAGTATGAATTCCTTGAATATCCATGATGCTAATGATATGCAAAGCCACAAGCTTGGGGGTGCTATGTTTGATGAAGATGATATTTTTTGTCCCCCAAGTTTTGATGAGCAAATTTATTATGATGAAAGCATGCCTCCTATTTATGATGATTATATTGATGAAAGTGGGTTTGGAAGAGTGTCAACTTTAGGAAGTAGTGATCCCACTATTTTGGAGGATGTTGAATCTTATTGTGATGAACATGAAAGTGGATTTGGAAGAGTGTCAACTTTATTTAGTGATGATTCCACTATTTCGGAAGAGGTTCCAATTGATTATGAGAACAAAGTTGCTATCTATTATGATTATTGTGATGACTTGTATGCTATTAATAATAATGATAACCATGAAACTTGTCATCATGATTTTAGTTTTCAATTGGATTATGCCTCACATGATAATTATTTTGTTGAGTTTGCTCCCACTACTATTCATGAGATGAATTTTGCTTATGTGGAGAGTAGCAAATTTTCTATGCTTGTAGATCATGAAAATAATGCTTTGGGTGCTGGTAATATTGTTGAATTCATTCATGATGCTACTGAAAATTATTATGAGGGAGGAACATATGCTTGTAGGAATTGCAATAATGTCAAGTTTCCTCTCTATGTGCTTAAAATCTTGAAGTTATGCTTGTTTTGCCTTCCTATGCTAGTTGATTATTGTTCCCATAAGTTATTTTCTCACAAAATCCCTATGCATAGGAAGTGGGTTAGACTTAAATGTGCTAGTCATATGCTTCATGATGCTCCCGTTATGTTTCAACCCTTATCTTTTATATGAGCATCATTGTCATCATCATGCCTAGCTAGAAAGGCATTAAAGAAAAGCGCTTGTTGGGAGACAACCCAATATTTATCCTTACTGTTTTTGTGTGTTCACATGATTATTCTACTTTAGTAATCATGTTTTATAGCCTTTGTTTCAATAAAGTGCCAAGTAAGACCTTTAGGATAACTTACGGTGATAGTTGTGTTGATCCTGCTGAAAATCAGAAACTTTTGCACCCAGTAAATTAATTTTGTTAATTCACAGAAACATGCTCTTTATCTGATTCTTTTTGATCTGGATTTATACGCGAATTTCTTAGGACTTCCTAATTTGGTAGGATTTTTCGAATTCCATAAGTATACGTTTGATACAGATTACTACTGACTGTTCTGTTTTTGATAGATTCTGTTTTCTATATGTTGTTTACTTATTTTGATGAATCTATGAGTAGTATTAGAAGGTATGAACCATAGAGAAGTTATAATACAGTAGATATTACACCAATATGAATTTAGAATGAGTTCATTACAGTACCTAAGTGATGGTTTTATTTTCTTATACTAACGGAGCTTACACGTTTTCTGTTGAGTTTTGTGTTGTGAAGTTTTCAAGTTTTGGGTAAAGATTCGATGGACTATGGAATAAAGAGTGGCAAGAGCCTAAGATTGGGGATGCCCAAGGCACCCCAAGGTAATATTCAAGGACAACCAAGAGCCTAAGCTTGGGGATGCCCCGTATGACATCCCCTCTTTCATCTTCGTCCATCGGTAACTTTACTTGGAGCTATATTTTTATTCACCACATGATATGTGTTTCGCTTGGGGCGTCATTTTATTTTGTTAGTATTAGCTTTCTGTTATTTATAATAATGTTTTTCATCTATATTTTCAATAAAAATGTCAAGGATAGCCTTTACCATGCTTATTTTGCAAGTATACATGTTGCTGTTTGAGAACAGAAAGTTTACCGCTGTTGCAAAAATTCCCTAGAAAAGTCAGAGAATGATATAATGTTGAAACTTTTTGCATAATGAGCTCTGATAAATATTCTACAGTGAGGTATTTTTCTCATAATTGTTGGAGTTAGGTAAGTATGATGAATCTTGCATTCTTTATGGACCATACTATTTTGGCAGATTGTTGTTATGTTTGCATTATTTAATGATTCTATTTGAGGATAGGAGTATTAAATATGCAAAGGCATTTAGTATGCAATGTTGAATAATAATTTTAGTGATTTTTTACAGTATAAAATGATAAGGTTTTGCATTGGTTTATACTAACCTACCTCAGGAGTTCTTGTTGAGTTTTATGTGGATGAAGTTTTTGAGAAATAGAGAAACCATGATATGAGAGGAATTAAGGAGACATAAAATCTCAAGCCTGGGGATGCCCAAGGCACCCCAAGATAATATTTCAAGAAATCTCAAGCATCTAAGCTTGGGGATGCCCCGGTAGGCATCCCACCTTTCTTCTTCAACGACTATCGGTTAGTATCGGTTGAGCCTAAGTTTTTGCTTCTTCACATGAGTCGTGCTATCCTTGCAATGCCATTTTATTTTGTTTTGCTTGCTGTTTGAACACAATACCAAGATCTGAAATTCTTAAATGAGAGAGAGTCTTCACATAGTTACATAATTATTTAGCTACTCATTGATCTTCACTTATATCTTTTTGGAGTAGTTTGTGATTTACTCGTGTGCTTCACTTATATCCTATGAGTAAATGGTTGAATGAGTTGAATGTCATAAATATGAAAATTATATATGTTTCATTTGCTTATCCCATGGGGAGTAATGACTTCACGTCTAAGAAGTAGAGGTTGTAAATTTATTGAAGGTTAGCAAGCATTGTATTGGTCATTTGAACAATTCATGAAAAAATATTGAAGTAAGAGAGATTTCACATATAAATATACTATCTTAGACATCTTTTATAATTGTGAGCACTCATTAAGTATGACATGCTAAAGAGTTGATGTTGGACAAGGAAGACAACATAATGGGTTATGTTTTCTCACATCTTAGTTAAAGTATATTGTCATGGATCATTCAAACATGTTGAGCTTGCCTCTCCCCCTCATGCTAGCCAAATTCCTTGCACCAAGTAGAGATACTACTTGTGCTTCCAAATATCCTTTAACCCAGTTTTTGCCATGAGAGTCCACCATGTGGATTGAGTAAGATCCTTCAAGTAAGTTTTCATCGGTGCAAGCAATAAAAATTGATCTCTAAATATGTATGATCTATTAGTGTGAAGAAAATAAGCTTTCTACGATCTTATTATGGAAGTAATAAAAGCGACAGACTGCATAATAAAGGTCCATATACAAGTGGCAATATAAAGTGACGTTCTTTTGCATTAAGATTTTGTGTATCCAACCATAAAAGCGCATGGCAACCTCTGCTTCCCTCTGCGAAGGGCCTATCTTTTACTTTATGTCTTTAACTTTATGCAAGAGTCAAGGTGATCTTCACCTTTCCCTTTTTCATTTTATCCTTTGGCAAGCACCTCGTGTTGGAAAGATTCTGATATATATATCCAATTGGATGTAAGTTAGCATGAACTATTATTGTTGATATCACCCAAAGGTGAATACGTTGGGAGGCAACACTATAAGCCCCTATCTTTCTTAGTGTCCGATTAAAACTCCATAACCATTAGTATTGCGTGAGTGTTAGCAATTGTAAAAGACTATATGATAGTTGAGTATGTGAAGTTTGCTAAATCAAAGCTCTGACATAGACCCTTCCCGGAAATAAGATGAATTGTAATTGTTTGATGACTAAGAATGAAGTTTGATAGTTTTGAAGAAAGTTTATGGTCTATGCTTTAACATGTGAATAGCTTGTTACTTGATCTTGAGAAGTTTTATGAGATGAACTACTGTTATGACATATAATCATGCTAGAAAAGGTGATTGAAATTATCATTGATAAAACTTGTGCACCTTATAGCATCCACACTTCATAAATTCTTTCTTTTATCACTTACCTACTCGAGGACGAGCTGGAATTAAGCTTGGGGATGCTGATACGTCTCCAATGTATCTATAATTTATGAAGCATTCATGTTATTTTATGTAACGCCCCGGATTCGATGCGCCAGGTGTCTGCCAGTTATTTGCCTTTGTTGCCATGTCATTTGCTTGCATGTTGCATTTTGGCATGTCATCATTCGCATTGTGTCATCATGTGCATTGCATTGCATCGCATACGTGTTCGTCTCATGCATCCGAGCCTTTTCCCCGTTGTCCATTTTGCGATCCGGCACTCCTATGCCCTCCAACGTCCCCCCTTTTGTCTCTTGTTGTGAGTGGGTGTTAAACGTTCTCGGAATGGCCCGAGGTTTGCCAAGCGGCCTTGGTATAGCACCGGTAGACCGCCTATCAAGTTTCGTGCCATTTGGAGGTCGTTTGATACTCCAACGGTTAACCGGGTAGTCGTAAACCCCCCTTCTCTTTGCAGCCCAATAACCCATCCTAACTCCCCTCCATGCTCTCGGTCGTTCGATCACGATCGTGTGGGCGAAAACTGTGCCTCATTTGGAGCTTCCTAGCCCCCTCTACCTATAAAACTAGACCTCCCCCGAAATATTCGGGTCATTCTACCCTAACCCTAGCAAAATCGCCCTCCGCCGCCACCGGACGCGTCCGCACCGCGCCGGACACGTCCGCCGCCACGCCCCGTCC
>NC_041389.1:400820225-400827263 GCF_002162155.2 Triticum dicoccoides
GCGTGCCTCTGCCTGGCCGCCGCCTTCGCCGGCCTCACCCCGCGGCCACCCGGAGCCGGCCGCCGCCCCTCGCCGACAAGCCTCCCCGCGCCGTCCCACGCCAGGAACCGGCCGGATCTGGTGAGATCCGGCCCGGATCCATCCGCCCCGGCCTCCCCGACGTATTCCCCGAGCTCCGGCCACCTCCTCTCCATCTCCGGCGAGTTCTTCCTCGACTCCGGTGGGATTCCGGCGAGATCCACGCTGCCGTTGACTTTCTCCCGGGGGTGAGAAATTTGGCTAAGTCCCAGGATTACAACATTATCATGCCATGTTCATCGCATCATATCTCCATGCATACTGCTCCGTTTTGTGCGTGTAATATGTCAAATTGTTCTTCTCAACGAGTATTTCATTTCATTCCATTGCATCATGTTCATTTGAACTCATCTTGATGCCTGAATCATCGTTGCAAGAGTGCTTCATAATGTTGGCTGCTGTCTGTTAACAGAACATGCTCTTTTGTCATTTTTGCCATGATTGATGTGTGCATCCTATGAGGTTGATGTCTACATGTGTTTTGATCTATGCCATGCCATCTTTATAGATGTGCTTACCATGTATTTTTGTGATCAATGTGGTGACTAGCACAAGCATGCAAACTAGGCTTCATGATATTGCTGAATTCAGTCCCTGTTCTGCTGTTATTTTGATGCCATGTAAACATGTTGTTACAGAGAGATCCATGCATATTTTGAGATACTTGAGTAAGGATGTTTTGAACATATGGTTTTTCTCTAGCCATTCATGCCCCTTGTTGCAATTATGGAGTAGTCTAGCATGTCATTTTCGTGCTCTACTTTTGCTACAAAATGTTTCCTGGCAGATTGATTACATGTTATTCAATTTTGCCAAGGTTGTTGTAGTTGATCCTTGCATGCTATGAACTTGTTCTTGCCTTGGTTTGTTTCATAAACATGTATTCTTGATGATGCTATGCTTATCTTGTCATGCAATGACTTGTGGTGAGTGAATCGAGCTTGTTAAGTAGGGTACTTGCTGTTACTGTTTTGCTAGGCTGAATCTGTTATTTCGTGATGCTATGTAAACCTACTGCTACAAGTCATTCTATACATAATTTGGAGATGTTCACAAAATATGTTTTGTTCTACATGTCATGCTCTATCCATTCATGCCCCTGGTTTCAATTATAGCCTGCTGTAGCTTGTTCATATCTTGCTTCAAAGTTGCTTGATAATGTTGCTGTCAGTCAATTAACATTATGTTCAGTTGTTGCCATGTGTTTTGCTAGTGATCCATGCACCCTATGAACTTTCTCTTGCCATGCTTAGCTTCACAAACATGTCTTCTTACTGTTGGTTTCCTTGCATGCCATTTATTGCTCTGTGGTGAGTGGTTCAAGCTCACCAACATGCCTTCATAATTCTGTTCCTGCCATGTATGAATCTGTATTATAACTTGCCACGTTTACGTGGGTGCCATCATATCTTCTGATCTTTTTTGGCTTATGGTCAGTAAAGGACTTTTGTTTTATGCAATTAGTAGTATCATGCCATGCCTTTGTTTGCCATGATAAGTTCCTATAACATGTTGTTTGATAGCTCTTAACATTGCAACCTGATATTATTTTCTGCAAAGTCTGAACTGTTATTATTTGCAATCTTGCCATGTGTGTTTGAGCATGTTCTAGTGATTTCTGGAGATAGTTCAGTGTTCATGTTTTGTAGTGCATTACCTGTACTTCATGTCCATGCATTTTATTCTTATGTTGAGGTGCTGTAGCATATTGTTTTGATGCTTGCAATATGCCTAGTTGCTGTTTTGGACAGATTGTTGCTATAACTTGTTTCATGTGTGTGTTGAACCGTTGCTCCGTTTTGAGTGTGCTCTATATGAAACTTTCTTAGAACTGCATGTAGTTTCATGTTATCATGTTGCATCCATATTTTGAGGTGTTTGCTTGATGTTTGATTGCATTTCGCATTAATGCCATGTTTAACTTGTTTTGCTCATATCTTCTAGGCCGTAGCTCCGAACTAAATGAACTTTATATGTAACTTGACTAGAATCTCGTGTAGATCATCTTGGTGCATCTTAACTTGATGTTTAACAACTTGAACATAAGGTTTATTCAGATCTGGACCAATTTCCAAATATGCATATGAGGACTTACCGGAATTGTTATATGTTGTTCCCGGCCTCATTTAAACTTGCCTTGATGTGTTGTTCTTGTTTGCATCATCTCTTGCCATGAGTAGCTTCATGTAGCTTTGTCATGCATCATGCATGGTTGAGCATCATGTCTTGTTCTTGTGAGGTGTGTTTACCATGTTGTGTGCTTCTTCTCGATAGTTCCCGTATCGTTGCGATCGTGAGGATTCGTTCGTCTACGCTTGGTTCGGCTTCATCCGTTCGTCTTCTTCATGGACTCGTTCTTCTTCCTTGCGGGATTTCAGGCAAGATGACCGCTACCCTGGATCTCAGTACTATCATTGCTATGCTAGTTGCTTCGTTCTATCACTTTGCTGCGCTACCTATCACCTGTTTATTCAAGCCTCCCATATTGCCATGAACCTCTAACCTTTGACACCTTTCCTATTCAAACCATTGCTTGGCTATGTTACCGCTTTTGCTCAGCCCCTCTTATAGCGTTGCTAGTTGTAGGTGAAGTTGAAGATTGCTCCATGGTGGACAGGATTTTGGTTGGGATATCACAATATCTCTTATATTATTAATGCATCTATATACTTGGTAAAGGGTGGAAGACTCGGCCTTATGCCTGGTGTTTTGTTCCACTCTTGCCGCCCTAGTTTCCGTCATACCGGTGTTATGTTCCCGGATTTTGCGTTCCTTACGCGGTTGGGTGATTTATGGGACCCCCTTGATAGTTCGCTTTGAATAAAACTCCTCCAGCAAGGCCCAACCTTGGTTTTACCATTTGCCTCACCACCACCTACTTTTCCCTTGGGAGTCGCTCTCTCGAGGGTCATTTTTATTTCAGCCCCCCCGGGCCAGTGCTTGTCTAAGTGTTGGTCCGAACTAGAGCCCTTTGCAGTGCCCCCTCAGGGAAACTTGAGGTCTGGTTTTAGTTGTACGGATTGCTCATCCGGTGTTGCCCTGAGAACGAGATATGTGCAGCTCCTATCAGGATTGTCGACGCATCGGGCGGCCTTGCTGGTCTTGTTTTACCATTGTCGAAATGTCTTGTAAACCGGGATTCCGAGTCTGATCGGGTCTTCCTGGGAGAAGGTATATCCTTCGTTGATCGCGAGAGCTTATCATGGGCTAAGTTGGGACACCCTTGCAGGGTATAATCTTTTGAAAGCCGTGCCTGTGGTTATAGGCAGATGGGAATTTGTTAATGTCCGGTTGTAGATAACTTGACACCAGATCCGAATTAAAACGCATCAACCGCGTGTGTAGCCGTGATGGTCTCTTTTCGGCGGAGTCTGGAAAGTGAACACGGTCTTTGGGTTATGTTTGACGTAAGTAGGAGTTCAGGATCACTTCTTAATCATTGCTAGCTTCACGACCATTCCGTTTGCTCTCTTCTCGCTCTTATTTGCGTATGTTAGCCTCCATATATGCTTAGTCGCTGCTGCAGCCTCACCACTTTACCCCCTTCCTTTTCCTTTAAGCTTTGCTAGTCTTGATACCCATGGTAATGGGATTGCTGAGTCCTCGTGTCTCACAGATTTCTACAACAACAGTTGCAGGTACAGGTTTTGCAATGATCATGACGCAAGAGCGATGTTTGCTTGTATTGGAGTTCTTCTTCTGCTTCTTCTTCGATCAGGGGATAGGTTCCAGGTCGGCAGTCTGGGCTAGCAGGGTGGATGTCGTTTGAGTTTCTGTTTGTGTTTCATCCGTAGTCGGATGTTGCTCTTATGTATTGTGATGTTGTATTCATGTGGCATTGTATGCCTTATGTATGTATCCCCATCTATTATGTAATGTTAATGTAATGATATCCACCTTGCAAAAGCGTTTCAATATGTGGGTCTATCCTTGGTGGGACCTTCGAGTTCCTTTTGGATAGGGTCGCATATTGGGCGTGACAAGTTGGTATCAGAGCCTCGACCGACCCTAGGAGCCCCCTTGATTGATCGTGTAGTTTGGCCGTTGTTGAGTCTAGAATAAACTGTTTTGGAGTCTAGTTATATCGGAGAGTAGGAATTCTTTTTACTCCTCGGCCTCTTCGTCGCTTTGGTGAGGAATCTTGACGTAGGTGCTTTGAATTACTCCTCTTCCCTTTCAAATTGTTCTTTAGGTTCACACAGTTGGTTTTCTGGTCGTTGTTCCTCATCTCTTTTCATCCGGTGCATTTCTCGTCAAGTCGACTCGAGCCTCTTCATCGCGTTCAATCCTCAGTTTTTTCTTTTCCCACCCGCCCACCCTTTTTCTTCCCGGAGTCTGACTCTCTCTTGACCATCTATCTCATTCGTGCGGAACCTCTTCAGTCTTTCGTAAATCATTTCAACCGGTGAATTCTCGTCTCGGTGGACATTCTTCATCTCTTTTCCGGTGGATTCAATTCTAATTTTCGGTGTTGATCGTATTCTTTTCCTTGGATCAAGTGTTATCCCTGCCCGTTTGCATCTCGCCATTCAATCATCCCGGAGTTCGTAAGACATCTCAGGAGATTCGTCTGTGTTCCAATTAATTTGTGGTTGTCACCTCATTCAAATATTTCAATTGTTTCAGTGCATCATCTATCTTTTCAACAATCCTTTTCAATAGTGTTATCTCTTCAGTGGGCCCTAACCCACAGGTCTTTTCCCAGGATCTTACCTGACTCTTCTAATTCTCCCGGAGTTATTCTCAATTCTTTTCGGAGTCTGACGTAAGAATGGATCCCATCAGTCAGGTGCCTCTCCAAGATTGTTTTCAAATTCTTTTCATTGTTGGCTCAATCCCTTCATTTTCCATTCTCCCGGAGTATCTCAGTAATTTTGGTGGTGTTTCTCGTCGTCATTTGAAGATCGCAGAAGAGTTTTCCTTTAAATCTTGTCCGTTCTCTCAAAGATTCGCGGTTCTAGCTTCTTGTTATCCTATCGAATTATTCCATTTGTCAGATATTCTTTTTATCCATCTGGAGTATGTCAGGAGTTGTTTTTTTTCGTTTCTTTCACCGGAGGCCATCATTCCAGTTACCGTTCATTATCCCGGTGCTTCGTTCAAGTATTCTTCAGTCAGTTCGCAATCTCTAAGTTCTCGTCTCTCTAAATCCCCTCAGGTATATTTGATCGTCTAATTCTTCCCAGTGATTCATTCTCTTTCATCAGTCATTTCCGAATTTTTACGGTGGTTCGTTCAAGATTTTTTTCCTTGATTATCATTTTAATTCATTCGTTCTTTCCAATCCTACCGGTGGTTCATGAAGACCTTCTCAAGTTTTGCGCCATATTCTTCCCAATCCTTTTCAAGAAGAATAAGTAGTATGCCAAATCCATTGCTTGTCATCAATTTAATTTGATGAAGGATAAGCATACAATAAATCTTATTCTTATTTCATCCAAGCGATTAATCCCTTCCTTCAGAGTTTGTTCTTGATGAATAAATTCTAGTTCCAAGTGTTTTCATCTTTTCTTTTCTGGAGTTCAAATTTCTTCGGTCATCTCGTCGGAATCTCCATCTAAATCATCGCAACGCTCATATTATTCTTTCATCCTTCATTCTATCTCATCTTCCTTTTTGTCACCGGAGTTCTTCATGGTGGTTCTTCATGATTTAATTCATTCTTCAAGTGTTCATCAAGATTCTTGTTGGTAGAGTTCAAATATCTTTTCTTCTTGCATCTCGAAGTGCAATTAATTCTCCGTCTTGTTTTGAAGTGGAGTTTTGCATTCTTTCGTTCTTCTCAGCTATTCAATCATTTCCGTTTGCGGCTGGTTATCACCTCATATTTTCTGAGATGTTATCCATAAGTCCACGACAAGCTTATTCTTTTCGTTGTTGAATTTTCTCAACAACTCCATTCAATCTTTTCTTCTAAGTTTGCTTTCTATTTCATTCGTGGCACAAGTTGTCATTTTCTTCTCCGTTCTTTTCATTCAACTCTTTTAATTCTTTCCGGAGGTTTTGTGTATTGTCTTCATCAAGTATCATTCCATCCTCTCAAGTTTATGTTCTATTCTTTCCATGTTCAGCTAGAGTGCTACCTAAATCCTTATAGTCTTATTCGTTTATTATCTCGTTCTAACCGGAGTGGTTTCATAGTCTATCTGATTCCGTGAGCTTTCGATTCTTGTCATTCTCGTCGTTCCTCTCTTTTTCTCGAGTGCTCTCGATTCTTTGCTTCTTATCTTGAGTTCTTGTTTCACCTCATCCATTTTCCCTTCCGTCTCGGTCCTAAGATCTCGGGACGAGATCTCTTGTTAGTGGAGGAGTGTTGTAACGCCCCGGATTCGATGCGCCAGGTGTCTGCCAGTTATTCGCCTTCGTTGCCATGTCATTTGCTCGTGTGTTGCATTTTGCCATGTCATCATTCGCATTGTGTCATCATGTGCATTGCATTGCATCGCATACGTGTTCGTCTCATGCATCCGAGCCTTTTCCCTGTTGTCCGTTTTGCGATCCGGCACTCCTATGCCCTCCGGCGTCCCCCCTTTTGTCTCTTGTTGTGAATGGGTGTTAACCGTTCTCGGAATGGCCCGAGGTTTGCCAAGCGGCCTTGGTATTAGCACCGGTAGACCGCCTGTCAAGTTTCGTGCCATTTGGAGGTCATTTGATACTCCAACGGTTAACCGGGTTATCGTAAACCCCCCTTCTCTTTGCAGCCCAATAACCCATCCTAACTCCCCTCCATGCTCTCGGTCGTTCGATCACGATCGTGTGGGCGAAAACCGTGCCTCATTTGGAGCTTCCTAGCTCCCTCTACCTATAAAACTAGACCTCCCCCGAAATTTTCGGGTCATTCTACCCTAACCCTAGCAAAGTCGCCCTCCGCCGCCACCGGACGCATCCGCACCGCGCCGGACACGTCCGCCGCCGCGCACCGTCCACTCGCCGCCTGCCACCTGTCGGCCGCCGCCGCCC
>NC_041389.1:400827763-400848258 GCF_002162155.2 Triticum dicoccoides
CGCCCCGCGCCGTGCCACGCCAGGAACCGGCCGGATCCGGTGAGATCTGGCCGGATCCATCCGCCCCGGCCTCCCCGACGTCTTCCCCGAGCTCCGGCCACCTCCTCTCCATCTCCGGCGAGTTCTTCCTCGACTCCGGTGGGATTCCGGCGAGATCCACGCCGCCGTTGACTTTCTCCCGGGGTGAGAAATTTGGCTAAGTCCCAGGATTACAGCATTATCATGCCATGTTCATCGCATCATATCTCCATGCATACTGCTGCGTTTTGTGCGTGTAATATGTCAAATTGTTCGCCTCAACAAGTACTTCATTCCATTCCATTGCATCATGTTCATTTGAGCTCATCTTGATGCCTAAATCATCGTTGCAAGAGTGCTTCATAATGTTGATTGCTGTCTGTTAACATAACATGCTCTTTTGTCATTTTTGCCATGATTGATGTGTGCATCATATGAGGTTGATGTCAACATGTGTTTTGATCTATGCCATGCCATCTTTACAGATGTTCTTACCATGTATTTTTGTGATCAATATGGTGACTAGCACAAGCATGCAAACTAGGCTTCGTGATATTGTTGATTTCAGTCCCTGTTCTGCTATTATTTTGATGCCATGTAAACATGTTGTTACAGAGAGATCCATGCATATTTTGAGATACTTCAGTAAGGATGTTTTGAACATATGGTTTTTCTCTAGCCATTTATGCCACTGGTTGCAATTATGGAGTAGCCTAGCATGTCATTTTCATGCTCTACTTTTGCTACAAAATGTTTCCTGGCAGATTGATTACATGTTATTCAATTTTGCCAAGGTTGTTGTAGTTGATCCTTGCATGCTATGAACTTGTTCTTGCCTTGGTTTGTTTCATAAACATGTCTTCTTGATGATGCTATGCTTATCTTGTCATGCAATGACTTGTGGTGAGTGAATCGAGCTTGTTAAGTAGGGTACTTGATGTTACTGTTTTGCTAGGCTGAATCTGTTATTTCATGATGCTATGTAAACCTGCTGCTACAAGTCATTCTATACATAATCTGGAGATATTCACTAAATATGTTTTGTTCTACATGTCATGCTCTATCCATTCATGCCCCTGGTTTCAATTATAGCCTGTTGTAGCTTGTTCATATCTTGCTTCAAAGTTGCTTGATAATGTTGCTGTCAGTCAATTAACATTATGTTCAGTTGTTGCCATGTGTTTTGCTAGTGATCCATGCACCCTATGAACTTTCTCTTGCCATGCTTAGCTTCACAAACATGTCTTCTTACTGTTGGTTGCCTTGCGATGCCATTTATTGCTCTGTGGTGAGTGGTTCAAGCTCACCAACATGCCTTCATAATTCTGTTCCTGCCATGTATGAATCTGTATTATAACTTGCCATGTTTACGTGGGTGCCATCATATCTTCTGATCATTTTTGGCTTATGGTCAGTAAAGGACTTTTGTTCTATGCAATTAGTAGTATCATGCCATGCCTTTGTTTGCCATGATAAGTTCCTGTAACATATTGTTTGATAGCTCTTAACATTGCAACCTGATGTTATTTTCTGCAAAGTCTGAACTGTTATTATTTGCAATCTTGCCATGTGTGTTTGAGCATGTTCTAGTGATTTCTGGAGATAGTTCAGTGTTCATGTTTTGTAGTGCATTACCTGTACTTCATGTCCATGCCTTTTGTTATTATGTTGAGGTGCTGTAGCATATTGTTTTGATGCTTGCAATATGCCTAGTTGCTGTTTTGGACAGATTGTTGCTATAACTTGTTTCATGTGTGTGTGTTGAACCGTTGCTCCGTTTTGAGTGTGCTCTATATGAAACTTGCTTAGAACTGCATGTAGTTTCATGTTATAATGTTGCATCCATGTTTTGAGGTGTTTTCTTGATGTTTGATTGCATTTCGCATCAATGCCATGTTTAACTTGTTTTGCTCATATCTTCTAGGCCGTAGCTCCGAACTAAATGAACTTTATATGTAACTTGACTAGAATCTCGTGTAGATCATCTTGGTGCATCTTAACTTGCTGTTTAACAACTTGAACATAAGGTTTATTCAGATCTGGACCAATTTCGAAATATGCATTTGAGGACTTACCGGAATTGTTATATGTTGTTCCCGGCCTCATTTAAACTTGCCTTGATGTGTTGTTCTTGTTTGCATCATCTCTTGCCATGAGTAGCTTCATGTAGCTTTGTCATTCATCATGATTGGTTGAGCATCATGTCTTTTTCTTGTGAGGTGTGTTTACCATGTTGTGTGCTTCTTCTTGATAGTTCCCGTATCGTTGCGATCGTGAGGATTCGTTCGTCTACGCTTGGTTCGGCTTCATCCGTTCGTCTTCTTCATGGACTCATTCTTCTTCCTTGCGGGATTTCAAGCAAGATGACAGCTACCCTGGATCTCAGTACTATCATTGCTATGCTAGTTGCTTCGTTCTATCACTTTGCTGCGCTACCTATCACCTGTTTATTCAAGTCTACCATATTGCCATGAACCTCTAACCTTTGACACCTTTCCTATGCAAACCGTTGCTTGGCTATGTCACCGCTTTTGCTCAGCCCCTCTTATAGCGTTGCTAGTTGCAGGTGAAGTTGAAGATTGCTCCATGGTGGACAGGATTTTGGTTGGGATATCACAATATCTCTTATATTATTAATGCATCTATATACTTGGTAAAGGGTGGAAGACTCGGCCTTATGCCTGGTGTTTTGTTCCATTCTTGCCGCCCTAGTTTCCGTCATACCGGTGTTATGTTCCCGGATTTTGCGTTCCTTACGCGGTTGGGTGATTTATGGGACCCCCTTGACAGTTCGCTTTGAATAAAACTCCTCCAGCAAGGCCCAACCTTGGTTTTACCATTTGCCTCACCACCACATACTTTTCCCTTGGGAGTCGCTCTCTCAAGGGTCATTTTTATTTCAGCCCCCCCGGGCCAGTGCTTGTCTAAGTGTTGGTCCGAACTAGAGCCCTTTGCAGCGCCCCCTTAGGGAAACTTGAGGTCTGGTTTTAGTTGTACGGATTGCTCATCCGGTGTTGCCCTGAGAACGAGATATGTGCAGCTCCTATCGGGATTGTCGGCGCATCGGGCGGCCTTGCTGGTCTTGTTTTACCATTGTCGAAATGTCTTGTAAACCGGGATTCTGAGTCTGATCGGGTCTTCCTGGGAGAAGGTATATCCTTCGTTGATCGCGAGAGCTTATCATGGGCTAAGTTGGGACACCCCTGCAGAGTATAATTTTTGGAAAGCCGTGCCTGCGGTTATAGGCAGATGGGAATTTGTTAATGTCCGCTTGTAGATAACTTGACACCAGATCCGAATTAAAACGCATCAACCGCGTGTGTAGCCGTGATGGTCTCTTTTCGGCGGAGTCCGGAAAGTGAACACGGTCTTTGGGTTATGTTTGATGTAAGTAGGAGTTCAGGATCACTTCTTGATCATTGCTAGCTTCACGACCGTTCCATTTGCCCCCTTCTTGCTCTTATTTGCGTATGTTAGCCTCCATATATGCTTAGTCGCTGCTGCAGCCTCACCACTTTACCCCTTCCTTTCCCTTTAAGCTTTGCTAGTCTTGATACCCATGGTAATGGGATTGCTGAGTCCTCGTGGCTCACAGATTACTACAACAACAGTTGCAGGTACAGGTTTTGCGATGATCATGACGCGAGAGCGATGTTTGCTTGTATTGGAGTTCTTCTTCTGCTTCTTCTTCGATCAGGGGATAGGTTCCAGGTCGGCAGTCTGGGCTAGCAGGGTGGATGTCGTTTGAGTTTCTGTTTGTGTTTCATCCGTAGTCGGATGTTGCTCTTATGTATTGTGATGTTGTATTCGTGTGGCATTGTATGCCTTATGTATGTATCCCCATCTATTATGTAATGTTGATGTAATGATATCCACCTTGCAAAAGCATTTCAATATGCGGGTCTATCCTTGGTGGGACCTTCGAGTTCCTTTTGGATAGGGTCGCATATTGGGCGTGACATTTTATTATCTATTTTGAATGATTACGGGCTTTATTATGAACTTTTATATTACTTTTGGGACTAACCTATTAACCGGAGGCCCAGCCCATATTGTTGTTTTATTGCCTATTTCAGTATTTCGAAGAAAAGGAATATCAAACGGAGTCCAAACGGAATGAAACCTTCGGGAGCGTGATTTTTGGAACGAACGTGATCCAGGAGACTTGGAGTTGAAGTAAAGGAAGCTTTGAGGTGGCCATGAGGGTGGGGTTGCCCCCCCTACCGGGCGCACCCCCCTGTCTCGTGGGCCCCTCAAGACTCCCCCGACCGACTTCTTTCGCCTATATATTCCCATATACCCTAAAACCATCGAAGGACACAATAGATCGGGAGTTCTGCTGCTGCAAGCCTCTATAGCCACCAAAAACCTCTCAGGAGCCCGTTCCGGCACCCTACCAGAGGGAGGGGGGTCCCTCACCGGTGGCCATCTTCATCATCCCGGCGCTCTCCATGAAGAGGAGGGAGTAGTTCACCCTCGGGGCTGAGGGTATGTACCAGTAGCTATGTGTTTGATCTCTCTCTCTCTCTCTCTCGTGTTCTCTCTATGGCACGATCTTGATGTATCGCGAGCTTTGCTATTATAGTTGGATCTTATGATGTTTCTCCCCCTCTACTCTCTTGTAATGGATTGAGTTTTCCCTTTGAAGTTATCTTATCAGATTGAGTCTTTAAGGATTTGAGAACACTTGATGTATGTCTTGCCGTGCTTATCTGTGGTGACAATGGGATATCACGTGATGCACTTGATGTATGTTTTGGTGATCAACTTGCGGGTTCCGCCCATGAACCTTTGCATAGGGGCTGGCACACGTTTTCATCTTGACTCTCCGGTAGAAACTTTGGGGCACTCTTTGAAGTACTTTGTGTTGGTTGAATAGATGAATCTGAGATTGTGTGATGCATATCGTATAATCATGCCCATGGATACTCGAGGTGACAATGGAGTATCTAGGTGACATTAGGGTTTTGGTTGATTTGCGTCTTAAGGTGTTATTCTAGTATGAACTCTATGATAGATTGAACGGAACGAATAGCTTTATGTTATTTTACTACGGACTCTTGAATAGATAGAACAGAAAGGATAACTTTGAGGTGGTTCCGTACCCTACCATAATCTCTTCGTTTGTTCTCCGCTATTAGTGGCTTTGGAGTGACTCTTTGTTGCATGTTGAGGGATTGTTATATGATCTATTTATGTTATTATTGTTGAGAGAACTTGCACTAGTTAGAGTGTGAACCCTATGCCTTGTTTCCTACCATTGCAATACCATTTATGCTCACTTTTATCATTAGTTACCTTGCTGTTTTTATGTTTTCATATTACAAATACCTATATCTACCATCCATATTGCATTGTATCACCATCTCTTCGCCGAACTAGTGCACCTATACAATTTACCATTGTATTGGGTGTGTTGGGGACACAAGAGACTCTTTGTTATTTGGTTGCAGGGTTGTTTGAGAGATACCATCTTCATCCTACGCCTCCCACGGATTGATAAACCTTAGGTCATCCACTTGAGGGAAATTTGCTACTGTCCTATAAACCTCTACACTTGGAGGCCCAACAACGTCTACAAGAATAAGGTTGCGTAGTAGACATCACTGTGTGAAGCCATATAGAGACCCGGACCGCATACAAGCATTCCTTCAGACATACTGGATATTGAAGACTCAAATACCCACCACCAACTTCAGCACGATCTCATTCAGCACAATTGGCAAAGGCATGGGCAGTAAGAAAACCTGCCATTTTTACATTCATTTAATTAATTCATGTGTGACTGTCTCATTGTTGCATTCAGAACAATTCTTGTATTGAATTATAAGTTTAATTATTGTATTTGAATAATCATTATAATTTGGATGATTGTTGTATTGTAATATTGAGATTCTAAATTTATATTGATTTCACATTTCTATGTAATATGACACATATCTGTCTAATTGTGAAAAAACCACATGTTTTGAGGGCTAGCACGGGCTGCCGCCCGCAGCCCACGCCAACCCTCAAAACACATTTTCTACAGTCATTATACTCACTTTGAAGGTCCGCGCGGTAAGGGGTCTGCTAGAGATGCTCTAAGGTCCCATAGAACCAACACATTAGAACAACAACCGCTGCCGATGAAGGGTGTAGATTAGAAGAATCCAACCTGAAGACACAAGAACATAATCGTACGATGAAAATATGCGAGCAAATCCACCAAAGATAGATCAACTAGAGACACACCTCCACACGCCCACCGACGATGCTAGACACATCAACGGAATGGGGACTAGGCGGGGAGACATTTATTCCATCTTCAGGGAGCCGCTACCGCCTCGCCTTCCTGGGCAGGACACAAACCCTAACAAAACTCGAACAAAAAGATATAAAAACGGAGCCCTCCTACTGGAAAGGGTCGGGATCCGCTCCGTCCCCATGGCCCTAAGGCCACCAGAGATGGGGTGGACCGACGATGGCACTAGCAGGAGGCAGAGGAATCCTAGATTTTAGAGGAGGCGACGGGTGGCTAGGTCGTCTCGTCCGCTGGGGGCTAGGTCGTCTTGCCCTTGGTTTGCCGTTAACTGGGAGGGACTAATTACACATGCCTCACATCTTCATATTTTTTGTGGTATCTCTGAGAAGCTAGACATGAGAATCTCTTTGCAAAAGTGGATGGAAAACATGGACGTGGAGTATTTGCACCCGAGCTCAAATGCTCCCGGTGAATAGGAAAATCGGAAAAATAGTAAAAATAATAAAAAACAACTGTTTTTTGGTAACCTTTGACAAATGTTTGATGTGCTTGCAAAAATTTATCATGAATGAACATTCCTGAAAGTCGTGCAAAAAATATTCGATACTCCAAAAATGTTATTTTAAAAAGCATTTTGGAGCACGTTTTTTTGCCATGACTTCCACGAATGTCATTTTGTGACAAAAATTTTCAACCATGGAATACTTTTTTCAAAGGTTACCACAAAAAAAATCAGATTTTTTTATTTTCTTTCAATTTTATTGTTCACCTGAGCTCATTTGAGCTCAGGAGTAGAAGAACACTTTTGGGCAAACCTACCACTACAAAAAAAGAAACATCCATGACATTTTGGGCTGAATGAAAAAAAATCTGTCATACTTATGACACTTCTATGACGATAATTGTGACAAAACACGGTATCATCATAGATGTGGTGGACTCCTACTTCTATGACAAAAAAATCATGACAGAAAATGGGCTTTTCGTCCTGGGCAGGCCGGAGACGCAACTGCAAGACATTCTTTGGGCCGTCCATGACGGAAAAAACCATGGTAGAAGCGAGGGCGGGGAAAATATCAGGGAGTTCCCTGTTACGGTGGGTGGTCGGGGGCCGAGCGATGCGCGTTTCTCTTGTACCGTACGCGCGTGGGTGCGAGGCATTGGGATCTAACTGACCCGAATGAGGCGTCGCCTAACTGAACCTGAGCGATTCCACTGCAGGCTACGCGTTACTGAACCCGAGCGATCGAGCGATTCCTTTTCTACTGCTGCTAACTGAAGCCGATCGATGCTGCCTCTAGTTGAACAGTGAGCGTTGCTGGGGGGTTGGATGAACAATTCTCGCTGGGGGTTGGATGAACATGACCCCGTGGTGTTGCCGCTGGATGAACAGGACTTCGATCGATCGAGCCGGTTGGGCGTGGATGAACAGGACCCCGTGGAGGGCTAGATGAACAGGACCCCATGGAGGGAAGGTTGAACAGTAGCCAGTGGAGGGCTGGTTGAATAGTAGCCGGTGGAGGGCTGGTCGAACAGTAGCTCATGGAGGGGTGGTTGAACAGGAGCCCGTGGAGAGGGCTGGTTAAACAGTAGCCGGTGGAGTAGCGCGCGGTGGAGGTTGGATGAACAGGAGCCCGTGGATGAACAGTCGCAGGTGGAGGTTGGAGGAGGTCGATGGTGGATGAACAGTAGCCCGTGGAGGCTGGAGGAGGTCGACGATGGAGATGAACAGTATCCCGTGGATTCCCGTTTTGCGGTACCCACACCCCTCCCAATGAACAGGACCCCCGTTTCGACCGTAGCACTCCAACACAAGTTCGTTTCCTCCGTTTTGCGGTACGCCACACCCCTCCCGATCAACAGAACCCCGTTTCAACCGTAGGAGGTCCAATAGAAGTCTGTTTCCTTTGTTTTGCGGTACCCCAGACCCCTCCCGATGAACAGGATCCCGTTTCGAACGTGGCCGGTCGAACACAAGGCTGTTTCCTTTGTTCTGCGGTACGCCAGGCCTCGTTTCCATCGGCTGTTCCGTCCAAGTCGGTTGGCTCCCACGCGTTCTGTTGCCTCCCGATGAAGACGATGCATTCCGTTGCCTCTCCATGAACACGACGATGCAGTTTATCCGTTCTGACCCACCCATGTACACGAGCCCTGGCCATACATATACGCGAGTAGGCGTTCGAGACCCCGCCCATATGTACGTACGTGGCCGTATTTACTTTCTTGCACCCTGGCCATTGTACGTACGTGTATATGCTACGTGCGCGCCTCTACTACGACACGTGCGCGCCTCTACATCGACCAGTATGTACGTACATGTTTGCGACCAGAATGACAACACTACGTAGGCTTCGACCAGGTGGGTCCCGTCTATCAGGCACTTCCTTGCGTGTGAAGATGTAGCTGGTGGGTCCCAGCAGTCAGGGGGCGAATCATTTTTTTGGCCTGTAATATGGACGCACTTCCTTGCATGCGAAGATGTAGCTAGTAGGTCCTAGCAGTCAGGGGGGAAACATTTTTTTCATGAAATACGGTGGCCCGTCTGGTGGGTCCCTATTGTCAGGTGGAGGAATCATTATTTTCTGTGTAATAAGGAGGCACTTCCTTGTTGCGGCCGTGGACCCAGCTGTCGGCCTCTCCACGTACAGTACTCTTCCGATGGAAGTCGGTCGTGGACCACATTGATCACGCTGCACCGAGAGCACCAAGGCGGTGGACGAAGGCGAGGCCTAGGAAGGGGACGACATGGAGCCGGGGAAGACGTGGTAGTGGATGCCCACGTGAAGAGGAGTACGAGGGTTCACTGGTTCGGCTGCGGTGTGAGGCTGCCGTCGCTGCAGAATAACAGGGGTGTGGGTGAGTGGAGGGATGGCTTGGCCAGCGGTGGGAGTAGTAGGGGGCGGTAAGGCCTCCGCGGCAGCACAACCGGCCATGGGATGCAGGAGCAGGCGGCACGACCGGCGCTGCTTTGGGCGGCTAGAGCAAGAAAACCAGAGGTTGAAGAAGCACGACGACCGTTGGATGGACATCGTACGGTCATTGTAGCTAGAATTGTTTATATTGACTAAGTTGACAAAGCCCTTGGTACACGTCAACTTAGTAGGCCCGTAGGTCAGCTTCTGAAATGGTGCGCCCCAGATGTCAGGGGAAGGAATCATTTTTGGGCAGGTGAAGCTAGAATATTCGAGATTGAAGAAGAAGCCTTGCATGCGCGTCAACTTTTTTTTGAGGGGACGCGTCAACTTAGTAAGGCCACAGGTGTGTGGTAGAGAACTTATAGCCCATTTGAGATTCGTAAGAATGTGCAGCCCATTTTTGAATTCTAATGGAATTTACTACAGCCCATTTACAGTTTGTTAAAAGTACAACCCATTTTCTAGCTAGGACAACAATTAATAATATCAACCAACCGTTCAAAACAGAATTCAATAAAATTTCCCACATTTTGATGGGATCCGAAATATTTTTATCCCTAAATATCTAGTCAGATTAAATACAATTTCAATACAAATTTATATTATGTAAAAATCCAACGAAACATTGCGCGCGCAATAATTAATGAAATTAAAATTTTCTATATCCAAAAATAATGTTTTATAAAGTAATTACGTGTTTGGTGCATTTTTTATAGTTACTGCCCAGTTTTTATAATTACAACCCATTTATTATTTCTTAAAGCCCATTTTCTTGTTAAGCCTAATGCATCCCTCCTAGGAAAGATTTGCAGCCCAGCGGGGCGAAGAGTAACAACTTGACCTTGCCTTGGTATTCCTAAAAAAGTATAGCGGGGCTAGCCATTTTCAGCTTGAAAAAAAATTAATATCTGGGCTGGATATCTGGCCTGGGCTAGACGGGCCACAGCCTGCCCAGTTAATACCCTGCTCTCTCCTGTGAACAACAACGAAAACATCGCTTAAGAAAAACTCTGCAGTGCTCACACCTCAAAAACACAAATACTGCTCGAGCTGCTTGGTCCCAGCTGTCGGCCGCTCCTTGTGCAATTCTCTCATTTATTGACTACATAGGTTGACAATGGTGTGGGACCATGATGTCAGGAAACCAGGAGGAAGAAAAAAAATTTATATAGTTTTATATAATAAGGAGGCACTTGCGTACATGCGGCTATGGTCCTGGTGGGTCCCCACTGTCATCCTCTCCAAGTAAAGTCATCTCCTCATTTCTCATGTCCGTTTACCATGTTGACAACGCGAGATGGCAGTGCCACGGCGAGTGCAACAACTCGAAGGACAATGGAGAGGGCCTCACGGGCCCTACGGATGGTCTGATACAGCGCCCGCTGATCATTCGGGAAGCCAAGATCATAGGGCCACATGTCCGCGACGGCATTGTCGTTTGCTTGTTCACCGGTGCTTGTTGAGGAGATGGAGGTTGCAGCACAGGTCCTCCTGTGCTGGTAGCTCTTCCGCTATTAGGGCGTCGAAGTGCGGCCGCACCTGCTCTATGGTGAACACGGCATGAACCGGCTTGGATAGTGGTGCCGGCTCCTGGTCGGAAGCTACGTCCATCGTTTGATTATCTTTGCTCAGCTCGGCGAGCTCGCTGGTGAGCCAGCATGTCCGGCTGCTGGACCGACCTGCTTCCAAGCACGAGTCTGACTGCCCTCGCCCACCCAGACCACCTCCCTCGCCCGCGCGTGCTTTCCACCTGGAACGGTCAGCGCTTCCCGCCCCACTTCCCGGTGCAGGTGATTGCTCCGCCTTTAAATGACACAAGTGTCGTCCGTCCGTCCGTGTTCCGCCCACATTAATGATACACAGTTGCCGAGGTGGCTACTCCGGCACCACACGCCCGTCCCTCCGCCGCCCACCATTGCTATATAAAATGCTGCGTCAGCCATAGCCGCAGTCATCCGCATCCATTCCCTTTCTCCTGTCCACACCACTACTGCCCACCATGGCTTCCTCGTGCTCCAGCGCTCTTTGGGATGGGCGAACGATGGACCACAAGGAGATGGCATCCATTGTTGCCGACTGGCTGGCCGGCAGGCAGCCGGAGGACGATGACGTCCCAATGGAGAACATGGTAGTCGACGATCCGACGCCACCCCCTCCTCCGTGCCATCCTCGTCGGTGCATTGCACCATGACCATCGGCGAGGCCCGTGCCCAATACATGGACACGGTGAGGCAGAAGCGTGAGGAGCAGTTCCGGGAGGCACAGGCCGATGCCGCCTACAACCACCATCTCCTCCAGGAGCACCTGCAGGCGGAGGAGCAGATTGCCGTGAAGCCGGCGGAGCAGGAGGCGGTGCTCGAATCATACCGCTCCGCCCGCGAGGGCCGCCTTGAGTGCTCGCGGTACCGCATGCGGGTGGTGGAGGTTGCGGCCGCCTACAAAGAGGGCGATGAAGCGTGCGAGGCACTATTTGGCGAGACCGAGGACGAGGCAGAGGACAATGCCGGCTCCGACGAATCCCCGCTCCGCTGGCATCAACAGGCCCTGCTCCGCCGAGGCCTCGCGGCGCCAACAACGAGGCAGAGGACACCGCCGGCTCCGCCGAGGCCCCACCCCGCCAACAACGAGGCAGAGGACATCGCCGGCTCAGCCAAGGCCCCACCCTGCCGGCAACAAGGGGGAGGATTTCCCCTGCTCCACCAAGGCGCCGCCCCGCCTTCAACGAGATAGAGGACATCGCCGGCTCCGCCGAGGCCCCGCCCCGGCGGCACCAAGGTGGAGGCCCTACTCCATCAAGGCCTCGCCCCACTACCAACGAGGCCGCGCCACACAGAAAACGAGGAAGAGTAGAACATGGTAGGTCGCCACCGCTCGGGTCCAAGTAAGGCCATCGCTGCTACCCTCTGGTTGAAGCCAAGCTAGGCGGGTTGACCATGGACGGGTGATTAGCTTCTTGGCGGCGACATGGCGTCGGAGAGCTATGTTGGAGAAGGACGCTGCTTCTACTTAACTGCTGGTGCAGTTGGCTGACTGACACGTGGGCCCAACAGGCATCTGGGCCACATGTCAATTACGCAACTGCACCTGCAGTTAAGTCACTGAATCTTCTATTCGGCTCAGATGGACACATGTGGGTAGCTTCGGTTAATTAATTATACCTCCAGCGCACCCCTTTTTAGTTGAAGAATGTATGACATGTAATGAAATCCGGCATGTTTATATGAAATCTGACCATGTATGAATGAATTTATTTCGGTTAGTTCGAATTCTTGTACCACTGGCATTGGATGAACATACAAAACAATACGTACTAGCATTATTCCCAGGGTGATCACCTCGTTTGCAGCAGTTTCACATGTACTCCCTCCGATCCTTTCTAGTCTGCATACAAGTTTTGTCTGCAGTCAAAGTATCTCTACTTTGACCAATCTTATAGAAAAAAGTATGCACTTCAAAATGTGCGAAGTAAAAAGGAACAAAAGGAGTACAAAGAGTTTGAGCAGCTTTTTAGCGTTCCTATACATTGCAATCAAACACACAGGCCTGGCAATTCATAGAGAACATTCAAAACAATCGATGATTATGCATCTCAGCGATTCACATGTCAGAGCCAATATTTACTTCACAACTAAAGAATAAATAAAAATTGATCGACGCTGCTGACAGCAAAGGGCGTCCCATTCGAAAATATCAAATGCATGTCTTCTTGCTAACATCAATGAGCAAAATTGGACAAGGTTGTACCATTCCAAAATATCAAATGCCTACAATTGTGGAATGGGTAGGGTTTGCCATCAGTTCAGACATTGACATGGCACCTCGTGCTAAATAAACCAGCTGTTCTTTTTGTGCAGTTCCACCAAAATCAACCAAATTTGCGCATAGCTTGTATGATGTCGCCCTTATATGTTGCAACGCCTTGAACTTATCGACACCTCCTTTCTTGTGGTGGAAATGAATGATTCAATGTATTCATGAACATTTTGTGCAGTTCCCATTGAAATCAAGCTGAGCACCCCTGTTTGCACAAATACAAAAAAAGTGATTAGTATAAAGCAAACTGCACTATGAATTGACAGTTTAAACAGGCACCTACATGGTCCATGTAGAGCACACTTTTAAAAAAATGGAACTCATCGGAAAGAATCCTAGAACAACATTGTACTTGCGCATTACAACAAGAAAATCGAGGTTTGTCAGTCCTTCTGAGCTGAAGTTAGTTTGGTCTTGTGGGGAGTAACGTAACCATCCTTCAACTGCTCCTTCTGATGAGAAGATAGACAGGGCTTCCTCATCTTGGCATTATCGGAACTAGTCACTTCACGTACTCCATATTCTTCTTCAAAGGAGGATGATCCTGTTGTGCAAAGACAAGAGGACAACTAAATGCTACATCCCTGTTTGCTTGGAAAAAAGGAAAGGAAATATTTAAAACAACACAGATGAAGCACTTCTCAAGGACAATACCACTTTTTCATGACAGTATCTAAATAGTAGCACAACAAGAATAGAGATGACAAAGCTCAATCATATGGATGAAATTAGTGGGCGAGTACCAACCTTTGTCAGGAGCCTTATTGTGTAGAGCATACAGATGAAGCACTTCTCCAGAACCATCTGTTCCTATCTACCGTGGTGGCCATGCTTACTATATACTCCTCGATTAGTTTAATGTTTCCAACATCTTCTTGCGCAGTTCCACTAAAATATATGGTATCTTCAAAGAAGATCCATGTTTGCATAAGTAGAGATAATTACGTATTACATTAAGAGTGGCATCAAGTCAGTGACAAAACAATTGCTCGTTCGAGCCATAGCAATAAATTAAGATGCAAAACTATATCATTACTTGTGTCATCATAGTTTCAGTGCTTCCTTACAGCACCGGGAGTTGATTTTTGTTTTTCTTCTGCTTGTTCTTCCCCTTCATCACTTGGTTCAATAACAGACAAGCTTCGCCTTCAATGTAAGATTTGGCATGTCAATTAGGGAGCACAAGTATAGCACTAAACAATGACATTAATTTTCTGATGAAAGTGGCAAAATACAGGCCAACAGTTGTGAAATATCCTTATCTTACCTTAATGGGATATTACAGTGCACATACAGATTGGAAGTCTTGTCTCCATTTGTGCAGTTCACTAAAATCAAGCAACATTACCGTACAAGTAGCACAACATATGAAAGCACACTGCAGAATCATGTGAAAGAAGTCTAGTACTGACCTCTCATGACACGGAATTCAAACAACTCACAAGAAGAAGATCTGAACCAAATTTGCCAACACGGATAGGAAGTAAGATATCCTCTTATGCAGTTCCACTAAGATCAAGCAATCAAGCAACATTGTTGGTGTGACATTTTGGTTGAACTGCACAAAACACTCTTAAAATAGAAGTCTTTTGTGCAGTGCAACAAAAGGTCACAATGGCAACGAGGTGAAGTAGATAACCTTGTTTACACATAGGTGCAAAAGGAAACAACTAGCAGTCAATAACGGTGGATGACACAGAAGCCAACAAAAATAAGCATCTAACTTATCTAAATGGGAAAGAAAGCAAGACAGTAACATTTCTCAAACGGTGGCATTGATTAATATTAACAGAGAGATTATATTAACAATAAAATTCATTAAACATGTAATTTGGTTTTAACTATGGCATTGCATTAATTTTCCAACGACATTATTAGAGGGTGTTTGTTTACAGGGACATTTTGGTGTTGGTACTAAAAAAACTCCGTGTCAGTCCCATCTAAACCAAACAAGAGGGACTTTTAGGGACTAAAAGTGGGCATTTGGGCCTAAAAAAAGAAGACCCCGAGGGAGAGTCTTTTTGGGACTTCTTCCAGCAATTGCCCCTGCCACGCATCGCACCTTGTCTCTATTAGTTCATTACTAGGGGTAACATGGTCTTTTAGCATGTCATTTAATAACTTCTAGTCAATGTTTAGTCCCTGGAACCAAGCAGGTAGGGACTAGGGAGTTTTTAACCAAACAAGGCCTTAGATTAACAATAGCTAAAGAGTTGCATGGGACAGTGGACGCACCAGCACCATGTGCATCTACCGATGTACTGGGGTGATGCACAGTTTGTTGCAACAAAGAACAAACAACCAAGGAGCATATTTGTGTTGGTCCCAGTTTTGTTATCTTTAGACACCTTTCCCTATGTGAGCGCAACAAATCTAGTCCTGCTCAAACTCTACACCCTTGTCCCCCAAAACAAAAGATTAGTTCGTTACAGATGTGTGTACTGTGTTATCATTGTTTTCCCTTTTCGACCAACGTAGGTGCTGGATAGCCAGTCTGTACTAGTACTTTCCCCCCTTCCTTTCCTCTTTGAACCATGTCCTAGATTTATGCTATTCAACTTTCCCCACTACTTTCCTCCATTCCTTTCCTCTTTGAACCACGTCTTAGATTCATGTGATACAACTTTCCCCACAACTTTCCCCCCTTCCTTTCCATTTTGAACCACTCCTAGATTCATGCTATACAACTTTTCCCACTACTTCCCCCCATTCCTTTCCTCTTTGAACCACGTCCTAGATTCATGCTATACAACTTTCCCCACTACTTTCCTGTTTGATCCAACACCTCGATTCGAGTGGAGAAGCGGAAAAAGCCCACATGCAGCTAGAGCAATGCATGTGGAATAAGTAAATTATACCTTAAGGTTCTTGGGGTGTGGTTCAGTGGGCGACCGGAGGCTGTTTGTCCCACACTATGTACGGCGGCGAAGAAGAAGGGGTCGGAGGCCCTCCCGCGTCGCTGCTGGGTGAAAGTGAACAGTTGCGCCGGTAGTGGATTCCCTCCCTCGCCGACGGAGATAATGCTAAGCCTCCTTCCCTTCCCGGTAGATGGATCCTTCCGGCTCTTTGACCAGCAGTGAGGGGAGAGAGAGGCCAACGAAGTCTTGTTTAGATCTGGAGAGGGTGAGAGAGTGTGAAGAGAGCAACTACAAGCGATGAGGCTCCTGCATGTATATATATACTGGAGAGTGTGTGTGAAGAGTGCAAACCCTCGAAAACAAGAGCCAAGGCTGCAACTTAGACGTGATGAGGTGATTATATGGTTACTATGAGATCGTATAGCTCCGTATCAATCCATTTCTGACCAGTCAAAGAATCCTCCTGGCATGAATTATGCTCAAGTGTAGTTATCGAACCCGAGACTCAAGTTTGATGAGCGAACAAGCTAACCAGCTACACAACCATCCCGTTATGTTCAATGAGAGGAAAATAACCTTTTATACGTTCCTGCATTCGTGTGACAAGCATGTCGTGTTTTTTTTGTGGGAGTCATTGGGATTTAATTCATAATCGTGTCATGTGGCTTTGGTGGTAAGACTATCCATAGTGGTGCATAAATAATGCAGCCTTAGTCACCTTACCCCTCTCCACGTAGTATGTTGGGTCCCACCAGTCAGAGGGTAAAACATACAAATTAATAAGAAAAAATAAAAGCGCCAGCGGTGTATCTTACCTCACACATCTCGCTACTACTCGTGAACACTGTCTAGTTGATCCCTCTGTTCGTTCACGTACTATTTTAAGTGAATCCTTATAATAACATGCACACAATTTTGGGCACTTGTATTCGACCTAAGTCAGTGTACCACCGTATCTCATACTACTCCCTTCATCTAGGAGTAATAAGTCACGTTAGAAGGTGCAGCGGGACCAAGGTGCAAGCAGATTGGAGGAGAAGGAGAAACTTGACCGGTCATTCCTCCAATCAAAGTCGTGATTTCTGTCTCTGAACGCAACAATTAATCCAAACAACTAAGAGATGTCGTTTTAGCTACCATGCAGGGCCACGTATTAACTCGCATGCAAGCCGACTTTGATTTCTTGACTGATCAGTGCGTAGTTGGGCTCCATGGATTGGGTTTCTGGGGGAGATAACAAGGCAGAGTAAGGAGCATTTGGTTACATTGCTTAGGCTGGTCATAGTGGTGAGTAACTTTGACTAGTAACATGCATATATTACTAGTCTATGTTACTACTACGCGAAGTTTGCCGTCGGAAGCGGGCCGATCTGGCTCTCCTGAGCTAGCAAGGTTTTTCTAGCCCACCCAAGCTAGCTGACCCACAAAAGCTAACATATTTTAACAGTTCCAAACGCCTAACCTTGACCGGCTATGCTATAAGCTATTCTTTCTAAGGATCCAAACACTCACTAAGCAACAACGCTCGCTAGCAATGAGGCCAGGAGGGGATTGAGATACGAAGTTAATGGACGACGCCTAAACATTTTGGGAATATCTGATTTCCGTAAGATGACTTAACAACCAGACAGAGGGAGTACTACTCCTCAGTCCAGGTTTGATAGAATATTCGTCACCTCTTCTCTTCTTGTACGTACTCCATTTGTATCTCACTTCCTATGGCTTCGCACTCGCATGATTTTCCTATTCTATGAACCTGTGTGTGTGTGCGTGTGTGTGTGTGTGTGCGTGTGTTTAACAGCATGTGTGTGTTAGAGAGAGCGATAGATCGACCTACTCCTACAGAGAGATGGTGTGTAGTGTACGATTTTAGCCGCGAGAGTCGGTCCATCCTCTCGTTTCTGAGCGTCCGGTAGGGACAGGCGGATAGCTGCCATGCCCGCTCCTGACTAACCTGGCCCACCCAAAGCCCCTCCATCGCCCGTGTTCACTTCCCGCCCGAAACAATCAGCACCGCTCCAAAGAATCGGTGCCGCATTCATGCCCGGGCAGAGCGGATGCGACCTCTCACTGGCGCATGTGTTGAAGGGAGAAGCGGATTCAAGAGTGATGGTTCCTTCGTCCGTCCAACTTACTGCTGGGTCTATGTGATTTGACGGCTCATTGGTCATTATTACTGAGGTGGTAGGACTGCTGGATGTCCCACACTTTCGGTGAAAGGAGGTACTACTAGATTACAATTTTCTCCTTTCTTACAACGAAGGAGTGCAAGAGCAGTGAAAACACACAGGCTCAGTGATTACATGGCCCACCTCACACTATCACCATATTTTCTGGACACCGTGCGACACCTAACTCTTTACATAGTACTAGTATAGTACGTACTGTAATTTATCAGCGAGATAAATTTGTACAATGCTATGAAGCTTCCAGCTTCTGTTACATGTATCTTGTGTCCAAGGTTGCCCGTTGTAACATTTCATCAAATACAAAGGAGACTAACATGCATGCTATTGCATCTCAAGGATTGACAGATCATAGCCAATATGTACTCCCTCCGTTCCAAAATAAGTGTCTCAACTTTATGCAAACTTAAGTACAAAGTTGTACTACTACTAAAGTTGACACTTATTTTGGAATAGAGACAACTAAAGAAAAAAATGATCCATGCAGTCCCTAGCCCTTGAACCGTAAACCCTAACCAGGCTTTAATTTGCTGGCAACATTGGAGCTTCCCAAGAAATGAAGTTTGCAACCCTTTGACCATCGGATCATTTTGTGCAGTTTCACCAAAATCGAGACGAGCATCCATGTGGCAAAGAAATTAAAGAAGCGTGATTAGAATAAGATTACTAGGACTAGTTGATGAGACATAAACTCATCACATATACAGTACGTAGAAGCAAGTAGAGGTATTTGCGGGGCAAAGAAGTAGAGAAATATCCACATGGAGTGATGTGGGCAGCTGGAGCAATGGTGCAAGCCGGTTGTAAAGGGAGTTGTACCTGAGGTATGTCGGGACGTAGATCAACCTTGAGGAGGGCGGCGGGAGGCGGCAACTGCCTACGTCACGGCAGTGAGCAAGGGACGAAGGCAACCTCACCGGCTTTGTGAGAGAGAACGGCGGGGACCCCTGACCAGGACATGCCGACAGTGGGTTTTTGCCGTCGGCGACGGCGACCATATCTACACTAAGCATCCACCCCTTCCCCCGGTGGACGTGATCTGCAGGGATGTTAGAGATGTGGCCACAGTCATTTTGTGTGCGAGAGTGTGAAGAGAGCAACCCCAGCAAGCAACCGTGTAGGCTGGCCCGTCCTGACTTTGTATATAGTGGAGCGGTTTCCTTTTCTCTCCATATGAACCTATTATATTGGGTACGTGCCACTGAAGAAAAAAACTTTATTTATAAATGGCGCGGCATCTACTACTCGTTCTCCTATATACCTTGCGCTTGGCATCTCCAAAATATTAACCTTGCGATTGGCTCTTCGCCTCTTCGGGAGTCGAGCAATAATGGTACTGCATTATATATCGTTCTGGCTATATGAGACCGAATGAATTGCTGCACGTCCACCACATAGGCGAGGGTCGACGGGCAAGGGAGAGTGCATACTATTACGTCTGTTTCAATATGGACTACATACGGAGCAAAATGAGTGAATCTACACTCTAAAATACGTCTATATACATGAGTGTTTGGAGTATGTACTAGTAGTTCATATTGAAATCTACTAAAGGACATATATATTCCAAACAATATGATAATCTCTCTAACCAAGGTAGGGACAAGGAGTAAACGGAGGGAGTAGTAAAATTTTCTCCTCGTCCTGCGAGCCACCACACGCGTGGGCGAGGGAGCAGGCATAAGGCGTACAGTACTACTACTAGTAAGCAAGATTCACCTCATCCTGCGAGCCACCGAGCCCGTGGGCGGGGGAGACAGCGTACTAAGCAAGCTTCTCCTCGTTCTGCGAGTTGACGGGACACATCAAAAGTATTGCAGTGTATAGAGCCTTGCCTCTAAGGTAGGGCCACATGGTTTGCCTCTTTTTTAACATAACGCGTCAAGTCGCAATTTGTTTGTTCACCCGTGGTAGACAATCCTCCTTCCATCAAGTGGACAACCAGTGCACGTGTCAAATTACCATGTGGGCTGCCTTTTCGTACAGAAATGAGCTCCACCGTGCACCCGCGCGGGTGTGGTTGGGAAAAAGACGGGAGTATGTGCGTCGTGCGTGCACCTCTTCTCTTCGTGCACGTCCCCCACCTACGTGGGTGTGTGTGAGAGAGATACAAACCTATACAGATGGCGTGTGCGTTCGTGAGTGTTTTTTGTTTGGGGGGGTTTGATTTCGTGAATGTATTTGTGGGAATATGTGTCGATGGCATCTCAAACAAAATTTTGCATGCAATGTGTGTGAAATGGAGGCCTATCCATATCATATATAGAGGGTCAGGCGATCCACGAGAAGAGAGGGAGGGGTCATAGATATGGATAGAGTCGAATAGAGGATCAAGTGGGTGGGTGCGAGATCGATGAAGAGAGCCATCGAAATTGTGTGTGTGTGCAAGTCAAAGATATAGTGCGACTGACCTATCGGAATGTCAGAGGGCACAGTTCAAGTTTGTGTGTGGCAGGGAGAC
>NC_041389.1:400848396-400860515 GCF_002162155.2 Triticum dicoccoides
CCTAACTATAGAGGTAGAATGACTCGTATATGTGTTGAGAAGGAGAGACCCAACCATGTCTTGGGGGAAATTGGTCGACATCCATACATAACTGAAGGACGGGAAATAGGATGGGACAGAGAGAGAGACGAGAGAGAGAGGGAGGGAGAGGGGTAGAGTGCTGGATGGGTGATGGAGTTGCTTCTCGAAGATGGTGGGAGAGGCCTACTAGACAAACTGAGGCTGGAACTGCAATATTATCAATAAGAGTGGGGATGTGTTTCTGTGTGTGCCTGTGTGTGATAGATCTGTCGGCACGCATCCATGGATGATGAAGGGGAACCATGTGTTTGGTAAGAAAACCTAACTAGATCGGTAGATCAATTGTTGTTTGTCAGAGGAAGGGAGAGACATAACTAATGAGGTAGATCGATCGACACGTGGGGAAAAACAAGTTATAAGGACCTAGCTAGCTATATGTATAGCGGGAGATCGGTCGGTGTATGTCCATTTGTTAGAGGCAAATAAGGCCCAGCGAGACGGATAGACAAAGAGAATGGAGCTAGGAGGTGGTGCGAGAGGCCCAACTACTAGCTAGATAGGGGGAGGAGTGTGCGGTTGTGAGATTGATGAAAAGAGGGCCGAGAGTTTACACGTGTGTGGGACCATATGAGAGACACGAGGCAAGGACACATAAAGGAGGAGATTGAAGGTGCGTGTGTATGTTGTAGGCAGACATCACTTGAGAGGTTTATCGATCAGTGTGTGTCGGAAAGGAGTTGTGGAGACTGTGGGAGAACGACCTAAAGAAAAAAATGAATGTGGGCGATGGATAGAATGCTGAGGGAGGGGGAGGGCGAGGAGGGCGTGTGCATGCCCGAGAGAAAGTTAGTGGTAGCTACAAAGGTTAGAGGATTGTGTGGGTGTAAGAGACTAACAAAGATCATAATTTGATATGAAATTGGATTCATATATTTGAATAGGAGATCATAGTGTTATAAACATATGCATGCATGAATATAGCGGTGATACGCGTGTTGTGGTTTTGCACATGTTATACCATAATGTGATAATGCATGGCGTTTGCAACTCACAGCTAAATGTCGAACAATCTAAACGATACTATACATCGAACAATCTCACATTTTGTTTGAATTTGTGATAATGTGTGGCTTTTGCAGCTTACAACTAAATATCGAACAATCTAAACAATACTATATATCGAACATTCTCACATTTTATTTGAATTTTTGGTAATGTGTGGTGTCTGCAACTCACACCTCAATACTTGTAGGCGTAGGGGCGGGGCACCATACATTATGTGATAAACACATTATACATATAAGACATGGTTTAGATTATGAAGATCTAGCTAGAGCTTGAAATGTACTGTGATTTGAAACCAACATAAAGTGGATTCAAAAAATCGAGTTTGAGTTCATATAGTACACATAGTTCATATGTAACTCAAGACTAATCATGTGGTGTGTTGTGAAGATAATACACAAATGATGGTTTAACTTGACAATAATGATGATTGTAGATCTTATTAAAATAGAGAAACGAATTCAAATGGTTTGACTTCACAACAATCATTATTGTAGATCTTATTCAAATAGAGAAACAAATTCAAATTTAGTTCATATTGAAGCAGTAGTATATACGTTTGGAATGCACTAAAACTTTCATTTGAGTAGTACTCCTAGGTTGCATGCATTATACACGCAGAGAAATATTTTAATTGAACATAACATGAATTCAAAGTTTTGAATGACATTTGTAGTGCGAAGTCATTTGGTACAGTACACGTTAGGCTTGTCCGAAAATTTCAACCCGTGCCTTATTAGCCTGAAATATTTAAGATATATCTTTGTCTCATTGTGCTCCGACAACACCCTCCATCTCAACTCGCGCCTTGCTATTCCAAAATTACAACGTGCGTGAAAACTCCCACCTCCTATGAAATCCCAACACGTGTGCCCATGATACCCCTTGATAACCCACATGTATAGGGGATCGCAACAGTTTTTTAGGGTAGAGTATTCAACCCAAATTTATTGATTCGACACAAGGGGAGCCAAAGAATATTCTCAAGTATTAGCAGTTGAGTTGTCAATTCAACCACACCTAGATAACTTAATATCTACAACAAAGTATTTAGTAGCAAAGTAGTACGGAAGTAACGGTAACAGTAGCAAAAGTAACAGTAGCAGTTTTGTAGTAATTGTAACAGTGCCAACGGTAAAGTAACTAAGCAAAGATCAATATGTGAAAAGCTCGTACGCATTGGATCAGTGATGGATAATTATGTCGGATGCGATTCCTCATGCAACAGTTATAACATAGGGTGACATAGAACTAGCTCCAATTCATCAATGTAATGTAGGCATGTATTCGAATATAGTCATACGTGCTTATGGAAAAGAACTTGCATGACATCTTTTGTCCTACCCTCCCGTGGTAGCGGGGTCCTATTGGAAACTAAGGGATATTAAGGCCTCCTTTAATAGAGTGCCGGACCAAAGCATTAAGACTTAGTGAATACGTGAACTCCTCAAACTACGGTCATCACTAGGAGTGGTCCCGATTATTGTCACTTCGGGGTTGCCGGATCATAACACATAGTAGGTGACTATTGACTTGCAAGATAGGATCAAGAACTCACATATATTCATGAAATCATAATAGGTTCAGACCTGAAATCATGGCACTCGGGCCCTAGTGACAAGCATTAAGCATAGCAAAGTCATAGCAACATCAATCTCACAACATGGTGGATACTAGGGATCAAACCCTAACAAAACTAACTTGATTACGTGGTAAATCTCATACAACCCATAACCATCCAGCAAGCCTACGATGGAATTACTCACGCACGGTGGTGAACATCATGAAATTGGTGATGGAGGATGGTTGATGATGACGACGGCGACAGATTCCCCTCTCCGGAGCCCTGAACGGACTCCAGATCAGCCCTCCCGAGAGAGATTAGGGCTTGGCGGTGGCTCTGTATCATAAAACGTGATGAATCCTTCTCTCTCATTTTTTTCTCCCGAACATGAATATATGGAGTTGGAGTTGAGGTCGGTGGAGCACCAGGGGGGCCACTAGGCAGGGAGGCGCGCCCAGGGGGTAGGGCGCGCCCCCACCCTCGTGGACAGGGTGTGGGCCCCCTGGCCTTGATTCTTTTGCTAGTATTTTTTATTAATTCCAAAAATATTCTCCGTGGAGTTTCAGGTCATTCCGAGAACTTTTATTTCTGCACAAAAATAACACCATGGCAGTTCTGCTGAAAACAACATCAGTCCGGGTTAGTTCCATTCAAATCATGCAAGTTAGAGTCCAAAACAAGGGCAAAAGTGTTTGGAAAAGTAGATACGATGGAGACGTATCAACTCCCCCAAGCTTAAATCTTTGCTTGTCCTCGAGGAATTTAGTTGACAAACTGAAAGTGATAAAGAAAAACTTTTACAAACTCTGTTTGCTCTTGTTGTTGCAAATATGTAAAGCCATCATTCAAGTTTTCAGCAAAGATTATGAACTAACCATATTCACAATAACACTTAGGTCTCATGTTTACTCATATCAATGGCATAATCAACTAGCGAGCAATAATAATAAATCTCGGATGACAACACTTTCTCAAAACAATCATAATATGATATAACAAGATGGTATCTCACTAGCCCTTTCTGAGACCGCAAAACATAAATGCAGAGCACCCCTGAAGATCAAGGATTGACTAGACATTGTAATTCATGGTAAAAGAGATCCAGTCATAGTCATAGCCAATATAAATTAATAGTAATGGATGCAAATGACAGTGGTGCTCTCCAACTGGTGCTTTTTAATAAGAGGATGATGACTCAAGTTAAAAGTAAATAGATAGGCCCTTCGCAGAGGGAAGCAGGGATTTGTAGAGGTGCCAGAGCTCGAGTTTTGAAACAGAGATAAATCATATTTTGAGCGGCATACTTTCTTTGTCAACATAACAACTGAGAGATCTCGATATCTTCCATGCTACACACATTATAGGCGGTTCCCAAACAGAATGGTAAAGTTTATACTCCCCCTCCACCAACAATCATCAATCCATGGCTTGCCCGAAACAACGGGTGCCTCCAACTAACAAAAATCCTGGGGGAGTTCTGTTTGCAATTATTTTGATTTGATTTGAGCATAGGACTGGGCATCCCGCTGACCAGCCATTTTCTCATGAGCTCCTCTTGAGAATAACCCGCCTAGCATGGAAGATACAAACAGCCCTAGTTGATACATGAGCTATTCGAGCATGCAAAACAGAATTTCATTTGAGGGTTTAGAGTTTGGCACATACAAATTGACTTGGAACGGCAGGTAGATACCGCCTATAGGAAGGTATGATGGACTCATATGGAATAACTTTGGGGTTTATGGAAGTGGATGCACAAGCAGTATTCCCGCTTAGTAAAAGTGATGGCTAGAAAAGGACTGGGAAGAGACCAACTAGAGAGCGACAACAGTCATGAACATGCATTAAAATTAATCAACACTGAGTGCAAGCATGAGTAGGATATAATCCACCATGAACATAAATATCGTGGAGGCTATGTTGATTTTGTTTCAACTACATGCGTGAACATGTGCCAAGTCAAGCCACTCGAATCGTTCAAAGGAGGATACCACCCTATCATACCACATCACAACCATTTTAATAGCATGTTGACACGCAAGCTAAACCATTATAAACTCCTAGCTAATTAAGCATGGCATAAGCAACTATAATCTCTAATTGTCATTGCAAACATGTTTATTCATAATAGGCTGAATCAGGAACGATGAACTAATCATATTTACAAAAACAAGAGAGGTCGAGTTCATACCAGCTTCTCTCATCTCAATCAGTCCATCATATATCGTCATTATTGCCTTTCACTTGCACGACCGAACGGTGTGGATAATAATAATAGTGCAAGTGCATTGGACTAAGCTAGAATCTGCAAGCATTCAATTCAAGGGAGAATACAAGGTAATATGGGCTCTTGGTTAAATCAAAACTAATGCATATGAGAGCCACTCAACATTTTTCATCATGATCTTCTCCTCTCGACCCCCAAAGAAAAGAAAAGGAATAAAACTATTTACACGGGAAAGCTCCCAACAAGCAAAAGAAAAACGAGAAATCTTTTTGGGTTTTCTTTTAATTACTACTACTACAGGCATGGAAAGTAAACTAGCTAAAAGATATAACTAATTTTTTGGTTTTTCTTAAGGTTTTTCAAACACACAAGAAGAAAGCAACAAAAAGAAAATAAACTAGCATGGATAGTACAATGAAAAGGTATGAGCACCGACAACTAGAATGAGTGTGTGAACATGAATGTAATGTGAGTGAGAAATACGTACTTCCCCAAGCTTAGGCTTTTGGCCTAAGTTGGTCTAATCCCACGGATCAAAGTTGTAGCTGGTGTCGTACTGAGATGCAACAGTTATTGCATCATGAGCTGCAGCTTGGAGGCGAGCTGCCTTCGTCCTCCTCTCGTACTCGTTCGCCTCCTCCTTGGTTATGATATATCTCCTTTTTTCTTGAAAGTCAAAGAAACTAGGAGCAGGGAGAGCAACATGGACAGTGCGACGTCTGTCAAAGATTAGTCGGTACTGGAGGGACTGTTCATTCCTCTTAAGAAACTGATGATGAACAATAGCATCATAATCTAGATAAGCGGGAGGCAACTCCATATCATTTTCATGTATGGGTATCTCAAGAAAATTAGCCACACTGGTTGCATAAATCCCACCAAACAAGTCTCCATTTAAACTATTACTATGCAACCTACGTGCAACAATGGCCCTCAAGTAATATTGTTTATCTCCTAGCACAACACTCTTGAGAACACTAAGATCTGGAATACACATGTGACATGCCTCGTCCTTGCCATTTATGCATCTACCTATAAAGAGAACAAAATAATGTATAGCAGGAAAATGAATGCTCCCTATGGTAGCTTGTGTTATTTCTCTAGTTTCCCCCACAGTGATACGAGCAAGAAAATTTTTAAATTCAGATTTGCGAGGTTCACTAGCACTACCCCATTGTGGGAGTTTACAAGCAGTATTAAAATCTTCTAAGTCCATGGTATAAGATTTATTAGAAAGATCAAATAGGACAGTGTGAGAATTGCGTGAACATGTAAATTTGAACCTTCTCACAAAAGAATAAGTTAAGTGGTAATACTGAGGGCACTTATCTAGCATGAAGCCCTCGAGTTCAGCATTACGCACATATGTGTCAAATTCCTCCTTAATGCCTGCTTGGACCATAAACTCCTCTGACGGCCATTCACAAGGCCGCACTTGAGCTTCCCTCGGTGATTCATCGTCCTGCTCACGTATTGCGGGCATGGGTCCTTGCTTCCTTGAAGAACCGTCTTGGTACATTATCCTAAACATATTTCTTCCTCTGAAAAATTTCTGAAAATTTTAGTAACTCAAAATAAAAGTGAACCAAACTCAACAAAGTTGATAGCAACTACTCCCACAAGTGCCTAGAGACTAAATCATGCATTAGAACTACTTTTGACCATATAAATTTGGCATGCAAGCTCAAGAACAGGGTCACCTTAGCAGCAAAAATTTGCAATGAATAAAGCACTAGAACAAAAACTAATTGGACCATTGGAGGAGTCAATACCGAAGAACAGTCCCCCAAAGCAGTTTTGTGAGTGGAGCTTTGAGCAAGGAGATCGAAAATGACAGCAAGATGAGCTAGAACTTGTGCTTGAGCTGGTTGATGATTTTTTTGGGAGGAAGAAGGAGTGTGTGGGTGCAATAATAAGTGGAGGGGGGCCACCAGGGGGCCACGAGGTAGGGGGGTGCACCCTGGGCCCTCGTGGCCAGGTGGTTTCCCCCTCTGGTGTGTTCTCAGTGCCAAATATTCTCAAATATTCTAGAAAAAATCATATTTCATTTTCAGGGCATTTGGAGAACTTTTATTTTTAGGGTATTTTTTATTGCACGACTAAATCAGAAAACAGACAAAAAAAATACTATTTTGCTTTATTTAATCTAAATAACAGAAAGTAAAAGGAGGGTACAGAGAGTTGTGCTTTCTAACTTCATCCATCTCATGCTCATCGAAAGGAATCCATTAACAAGGTTGATCCAGTCTTGTTATCAACTCATTCTGAATCGCATGATACCTGAGAAATTTCAAATAACACTAGGTTACCTCAACGGGGATATGTACATCCCCAATAATAAGAATATCATATTTCTTCTTGACAGTAGGAAGAGGAAATTCAAAACCTCCAATAGTAATAGTTGGATTTTTTCCAATAGAATTGATACTGTGAACTTGAGGTTGTTTCCTCAGAAAGTGTACCATATGCTCATTACCATTAACATGGCCTTTGTTGCAATCAATAACAGCCCCTGCAGTATTCAAAAGGGGTCTACCAAGGATAATCGACATACTATCGTCCTCAGGAATATCAAGAATAACAAAGTCCATTAAAATAGTAACGTTTGCAACCACAACAGGCACATCCTCGCAAATACCGACAGGTATAGCAGTTGATTTATCAGCCATTTGCAAAGATATTTCAGTAGGTGTCAACTTATTCAATTCAGGTCTACGATATAAAGAGAGAGGCATAACACTAACACCGGCTCCAAGATCACATAAAGCAGTTTTAACATAGTTTCTTTTAATGGAGTATGGTATAGTTGGTACTCCTGGATCTCCAAGTTTCTTAGGTATTCCACCCTTAAAGGTATAATTAGCAAGCATGGTGAAAATTTCAGCTTCCGGTATCTTGTTATTTGTAACAATGTCTTTCATGTACTTAGCATAAGGGTTCATTTTAAGCATATCAGTAAAACACATACGCAAAAAGATAGGTCTAATCATTTAATCAAAGCGCTCAAAATCCTCATCATCCTTTTTCTTGGATGGTTTAGGAGGAAAAGGCATGGGTTTCTGAACCCATGGTTCTCTTTCTTTACCGTGCTTCCTAGCAACAAATTCTCTCTTATCACAACGTTGATTCTTTGATTGTGGGTTATCAAGATCAACAACAGGTTCAATCTCTACGTCATTGTTATTGCTAGGTTGAGCATCAACATGAACATTATCATTAACATTATCACTAGGTTCATGTTCATCACCAGATTTTGTTTCAGCATCAGAAATAGAAATATCATTGGGATTCTCAGGTGTGTCTACAACAGGTTCACTAGAAGCATGCAAAATCCTATCATTTTTCCTTTTCTTCTTTTTAGAAGGACTAGGTGCATCAAATATTAGTTCTCTGAGAATCTTGCTCAATTCTCTTAGGGTGGCCCTCAGGATACAAAGGTTCCTGAGTCATTTTACCCCCTCTAGTCATAACTCTAACATCATTATCATTTTTCTTGTTTTTAATTCATTGAGCAAATCATTTTGAGCTTTAAGCACTTGTTCTACTTGAGTGGTAACCATAGAAGCATGTTTACTAATAAGTTTAAGATCACCTTTAACTCTAGACATATAATCACTCAAGTGTTCAATCATATAAGCATCACGCTTCAATTGTCTACCAACATAAGCATTGAAGTTTTCTTGTTTAGCCATAAAATCGTCAAACTCATCCAAGCATTGTCTAGCAAATTTAGTAGACGGGATTTCAGCTTTATCATATCTACAGAGAGAATTTACCTTTACTACCTGTGTCGGGTTATCCAGACCATGTACTTCTTCAATAGGTGGTAAATTAAGGCCATGTATTTCTTCAACAGGAGGTAAATTCTTAACATCTTTAGCTTTAATACCCTTTTATTTCATAGATTTCTTTGCCTCTTGCATATCTTCAGGACTGAGAAATAGAACACCTCTTTTCTTCGGAGTTGGCTTAGGAGTTGATTCAGGAAGCGTCCAATTATTTTCAGTAGTCAACATATTATCCAATAGCAATTTAGCTTGATCAACAGTTCTTTCCCTGAAAACACAACCAGCACAACTATCCGGGTGGTCTCTGGAAGCATCGATTAGTCCATTATAAAAGATATCAAGTATTTCATTTTTCTTGAGAGGATGATCAGGCAAAGCATTAAGTAATTGGGGAAGCCTCCCCCAAGCTTGTGGGAGACTCTCTTCTTCAATTTGCACAAATATATATATTTCCCTTAAAGCAGCTTGTTTCTTATGAGCGGGGAAATATTTAGCAGAGAAGTAATAAATCATATCCTGGGAACTACGCACACAACCAGGATCAAGAGAATTAAACCATGTTTTAGCATCACCCTTTAATGAGAAAGGAAATAACTTAAGGATATAGTGGTAGCAAGTTTTCTCATCATTAGTGAATAGGGTGGCTATATCATTCAATTTAGTAAGATGTGCCACAATAGTTTCAGATTCATAGCCATAAAAAGGATCAGATTCAACCAAAGTAATTATCTCAGGATCGATAGAGAAATCATAATCCTTATCAGTAACACAGATAGGTGAAGTAGCAAAAGCAGGGTCATATTTCATTCTAGCATTCAGAGACTTTTCTTTCAGCTTAGCTAATAATTTCTTAAGATCAGATCTATCATTGCAAGCAAGAAAATCTCTAGCAGTTTCTTCATCCATAACATACCTCAGGCACAACAGGCAATTTCATCAGTATTATCAATTTCAATAATTTCATTCTCTCTAGCCCTAGCAAGTTGTTCATCAAGAAATTCACCTAATGGCACAGTATTATCAAGCATAGAAGTAGTTTCATCATAAGTATCATGCATAGCGGAAGTGGCATCATCAATAACATGCGACATATCAGAATTAATATCAGAAGCAGGTTTAGGTGTCGCAAGTTTACTCAAAACAGAAGGAGAATCAAGTGCAGATCTAGATGGCAGTTCCTTACCCCCCCCCCCCTCGTAGTTGAGGGAAAATCTTAGTTCTTTCGTCTTTCAAGTTCCTCATAGTGATCAGCAGATATAAATCCCAAGTGACTCAAAGAATAGAGCTATGCTCCCCAACAATGGCGCCAGAAAATAGTCTTGATAACCCACAAGTATAGGGGATCGCAACAGTTTTCGAGGGTAGAGTATTCAACCCGAATTTATTGATTTGACACAAGGGGAGCCAAAGAATATTCTCAAGTATTAGTAGTTGATTTGTGAATTCAACCACACCTGGATAACTTAATATCTGTAGCAAAGTATTTAGTATCAAAGTAGTATGGGAGTAATGGTAACAGTAGCAGTTTTGTACTAATTGTAACAGTGGCAACGGTAAAGTAACTAAGCAAAGATCAATATGTGAAAAGCTCGTAGGCATTGGATCAGTGATGGATAATTATGTCGGATGTGATTCCTCATGCAACAATTATAACATAGGGTGACACAGAACTAGCTCCAATTCATCAATGTAATGTAGGCATGTATTCGAATATAGTCATACGTGCTTATGGAAAAGAACTTGCATGACATCTTTTGTCCTACCCTCCCGTGGCAGCGGGGTCCTATTTGAAACCAAGGGATATTAAGGCCTCCTTTTAATAGAGTACGGACCAAAGCATTAACACTTAGTGAATACATGAACTCCTCAAACTACGATCATCACCGAGAGTGGTCCCGATTATTGTCACTTCGGGGTTGCCGGATCATAACACATAGTAGGTGACTATTGACTTGCAAGATAGGATCAAGAACTCACATATATTCATGAAAACATAATAGGTTCGGATCTGAAATCATGGCACTCGGGCCCTAGCGACAAGCATTAAGCATAGCAATGTCATAGCAACATCAATCTCAGAACATAGTGGATACTAGGGATCAAAACCTAACAAAACTAACTCGATTACATGGTAAATCTCATACAACCCATAACCATCCAGCAAGCCTATGATGGAATTACTCACGCACGGCGGTGAACATCATGAAATTGGTGATGGAGGATGGTTGATGATGACGACGGCGACGGATTCCCCTCTCCGGAGCCCTGAACGGACTCCAGATCAGCCCTCCCGAGAGAGATTAGGGCTTGGCGGCGTCTCCGTATCATAAAACGCGATGAATCCTTCTCTCTCATTTTTTTCTCCTCGAACATGAATATATGGAGTTGGAGTTGAGGTCGGTGGAGCACCAGGGGGCCCACGAGGCAGGGAGGCGTGCCCCCCACCCTCGTGGATAGGGTGTGAGCCCCCTGGCCTTGATTCTTTCACCATTATCTTTTATTAATTCCAAAAATATTCTTCGTGGAGTTTCAGGTCATTCCGAGAACTTTTATTTCTGCACAAAAATAACATCATGCCAGTTCTACTGAAAATAGCATCAGTCTGGGTTAGTTCCATTCAAATTATGCAAGTTAGAGTCCAAAACAAGGGCAAAAGTGTTTGGAAAAGTAGATACGATGGAGACGTATCAACCCTGAACCGAAAGAACTGCCTCAAATCGGTGGGGGTACTTTCATAACTCACCCCACATTTCGGACAAGCGTGTCCCTAAGCCATGGTTCCCCACTCCCATCCCATCCGCCCACCCATTCGTACATCGAGGCCATGAAAATCCGTGAAGCCCCACACTCTCCTCTGTCCGCCACCCAGCCGGAGCCTCTTCCCCGACGATGTCGTCCACAGCAACACCTCGACGTTCCTCATCCACCGTGCCGGATGAGGATCCTTCATTGATCTGGTCGTCCTGCCAGTTCAGCCACCCCGTCCTCCACCTCAAAGGAGATGCCCCAACATTCCCCTTGTCTTTCGCACCACCTCCATTCCCACACCGCCGTCTTCACCTGCACCACCTGAAGAGCATCATCATCACTGTTTTCTCGGATGAAGCTGCGGCCTAATCGGCGCCACCAAAGAGGTTGTACACTAATCGCCGCATTTTCTTCTTAATTCGATCTCATGGTGCTGCCGGCGCTCGGTCCCGAGCCGACACGGTGCAGCTCCATCCACGGTGGTGTCGCCGACCACTTCCTCCCCGTCATCACTCCCTCAGTGGTGATGTCCACATCAGTAGGAGTTGTTGCTGCTTTAGCTCTCGCTCGCGCTTCTGCTCTGCTCTTGCTCTCAGTCCCCTGCCTGGTCTGCTCTTGCTCGCACTGCTGCTCTCGCTCTTGCTCTTGCTTGTGATGCTGCTCCGATTTAGCTACACTTCAATCGACTGAATCGACTTTTGGTTCA
>NC_041389.1:400860732-400870246 GCF_002162155.2 Triticum dicoccoides
GGCGGGGAGTGTTTTCGAGGCGGGCGGGGCGGCGCACCGCCGGCCGCAGGCGGCGGGGGCGGCTGTTTGGCCGATGGGGGTTGGCGGCTCAGGGGGTGGAGGTTGAAGATGAACTGCAGGCCCTTGATTTCGTACCCAACGGCTGCAAAATCTACTGACTAGAGATGAAAAAGTTAGTCGACTAACATGTAGCCTCACCTCTAGTGCGTTCAGTTTCGACAGTAAAATTCAGTTTCAACAGCAAAATTCAGTTTCGACAGTTAAGTTTAGTTCGACAGTTAAGTTTAGAGATGAGCGGCTGATGCATTTTACATCTATCACTTTGTGGTTATGTATTTTACGTCATCTATTGGAGATGTTATTAGAATTCCACTCGGGTTAATGTTTTCTCCCTTCTCCTACTTCAACCTCGGCGTCGTACAACTCACTGGAGCTGCTCCAACGATGAAACCCTCCATCATAGCGAAGCAGTACCTCGGGCTCCATCTCCAGACGCCTACGATCTTCCTCCCCTCCTCTGACAGCCAAGTCAGCCGGAGCATCCTCATCGGCCAACCCAATCACACTGAGATCAAGATGGCTTCGCCAAAGAGGTTGTACACTTGTTGTGTCTCTTTTTTACTCTACATGTTATATATATTGTCCACTGAGCACACGTAGTAATGTGAAATACGATTATTTTACCCTACTATATGACAAGAAGTGAGGTACCAGGCAACTTAGCTATTCGTGATGGACTCTCTTGAACGCCAGCATTTTTTATCTTTGCTTGTTTGAGCTGTGCATTTCTCGATGGGCCTGGGAGTTGAGCTAGTAGGGAAGTGGCCTGGGTCCAAAGTAATAGAAGTAGCACAAAAACATTTTTTTAGTGTAGGCTTTTCCTTGCTCAAGCCTGCCTACTAGAATCGCCAGTGCTTGAAAAGAAAAGTGAATGAAAAACATAGGAATTGGAAAGTTTCCTATGGTACTACTATTCATGAATTTGGTTCAAAGGAATGGAGCAAAGGAAAACTGTAGGATTTGTTCCTTTAGTGTCTCCTTGAAATAAAAAATGTAGGAATTTTAATTTCCACTTGTCCTCCTTTTCAAATTCCTATTCATGAAGCACAAGACTAAGAGATAGTAGCATAATAGCATTATAACCGTACATTTTCTTGTGGTTTGACTTAATCTCACCATGCTTCTTTGCATCCTGTGATCTTCCAATTCTTGTGAATCAAACACCCATATTGGCAGAAATCCTATGTTTTTAAATTCTCTGTTTTGCACGTGCATTCATATCCTATTCCTGTCTATTTCCTATTCCTGCATTGTTGGAATCATCCAATTCAAACGAGCCCTTACGGAATTACTTCTCTTACAGATAGTTGTCAAAGAAAACCTTGTGTGGTTTGTCCCGCTCCTGCTACGGCGTCGTCCACCCCAGCTCAGCTGCTCCAACGACAGAAGGGTCTAGCACAGCAGGGATCCGGCCTCTCCAGACTGTCTTTCCCCGCCTCAGATCTTCTTCCTCGCTGCCGGCAGCCATGAAAACTGCATTACCATCATCAACAGAGCAGATGACCTCGAGGACTACACGGGTCCGCAAGAGAGGTCGCACTCTTTCGTGTCTGCTTACATTGTGCATCGCTTAATATTACATGCTACTTTACCGTCATGTTCACCGATTAGATTATGAGTCAGCTCCAAACTAATGGTCAAACTTGAGTTTTTAAATGGTTGTGGGGTACATATCAGGGCCGCAATCAATAGTATCTATCTACTATCTTGTTAATCTCTGGTGTCTACTATGAGTTTCATGTTAGGTGGGAAACAAATAGTAAATAAGCCATTATCTGTAGTTTTTAACTGAAGCCATTATCTGCCTGCTATTATTGGTTTGGGGTCTATCCACAGGTTGCTACCATCACTCTGGATTTCTGCATGCATTCTTTACATAATCTCACTATGTTTTATTCCTATGCATGACAGTTATTCTAAACAATGGAACTGAACATGTAGAGCAAAAGAGATGAGCCTTGCATGGCAATAAAATTTCATGCAGACGTCGCTCCATGGTAGGCGCAAAGGTAGCCCCCCCTCCACCCATTTCGGATTGTAATCGAGAGGAAGATATCTGTTCTAAGGGGGATTCAGAAGGAGAACACCACTCCTATTTACCCCCTGAGGTCTTAGCTCTAACTTGGCATGCTGATGTTGGTTATATCATGCATATGGTGCCTTGCATTGCTTACTTTATACATCAAATATGTCATCTGCTTAGTTTAGACATCCTTTGTGCGAATTCCATCTGTTTAGTTTATTCATCGTTTATGTGAATTATGCAATGCCATCTTGTTTAGCCACGAATCATATATGTGAATTTTGCAATGCCATCCTGCTTAGCCAGTCATCTTATATGTAAATTATATCAGGCCATCCTTTTTTTCGTTACGTATTACATTTGTCAACAATGTTAGTACATTCAACTGCTCTTCGTGTGCATCAGCCATTTGACACGGTGATGGAAATTCCGGAGTGAAAACAAGGTCTTCAGAGCAGACTATGCTATCTGACGAAGCGCATATCTCACTGGTTACAGATAGCTCCTCAGAGGAGGATTCAGAGACAGATGACCAGGTCCTATCCCCCCCGCCCCCGAGGTGTATGCTCTAACTTGGCAGGGTTATATTGCTCATATCGTGCGTATGATGTCTTGCATTGCTATGTCATTTGATTAGTTTAGACATGTTCTGTGTGAATGCCACCTGTTTAGTGTCTAATTTACCATATATGTGAATTATGCATTGCCATCTTGTTGCAAGACATTATATAGTGAATTATGCAATGCTATCTTGTTGCAAAGGCATTATATATGTGGATTATGCAATGGCATGTTGTTTAACCAATCATCATGTATGTGAATTATATCATGCTATCATTTTTTTGTATTACGTGTTCCATTTGTCGACAATGTTTGTATATTCAAGTACTCTTCCTGTGTATCAGCCATTTGAAGCGGTGATGGAAGTATCTGGAGTGAAAACAAGGTATTCAGAGCAGACAATGCTACCTGCTGAAGCAGACATCTTGCTGGTTAAAGAGAGCTCCTCAGAGGAGGACTCAGAGACTGATGACCAGTCCTATTTCCCCCTGAGGTCTATGCTCAAACTTGGCAGGGTTATATTACCCATGTCATGCATGTTGTCTTGCATTGCTTAGTTTTTACATCATATATGGATTGCCATCTGCTTACGTGCTTACTATATAAATCATATATTTGAATTATATCATGCCATCATGTTTACATAGTACATACACAACATCTATCTGAATTATGGCATGGCAACCCATTTAATAAAGACATCATATAGTTATATCATCTCATCCTGTTTAGTGTTACAGTCATCATATTTTGAATTATGGCATTCTATCCGTGAATGTATGTGAATTATGGCATGCCAACCTATTTAATAAACACATCATATAGTTGTATCATGTCATCCTATTTACATAGTCATCATATTTTGAACTATGTTTTTTCATCTTTTTTAGTTAGCCATCATAATGTGAAATTGTGTCATGCTATCCTGTTTAGTTAGCCATCATATATGTGAAATTGTGTCATGCTATCCTATTTGGTTGGACAACATAAATGTGAATTATTTCATGCCCTCTTCTATTCCCCACTATCCATTGCACCTATCTATCATACAATGTCTGTACTTTCAATTACTTTTCTTGTTTATCAGCCATTTGAATTGAAGAGGGTGATGGCAGTACCTAAGGGAGTAACAATATGGTCTTCAGAAAAGATAGTGCTACTAGTTGATGCAGATAGAACCACGGTTGTACTTGCCTAAGAACCATCTCCACCACACATAACCCAGACTCTCGCAGATTGTACCCCTACCCAGTTGGACAGAGAACTAGCTACACCCCTTCTAACCCCAACCCCGGCAGATAGTAACCCAGTTCCAGTTGACACAACACCGTCTCCACCACAGAGCACCCAAACACGAGTAGTTAGTAAGGGAACTACAGTGCCCAAAGCACGAGGACCACCACTCTGAATCCCAATTCAATGCTTAAAGGAGAAGAAGATTTGTTCTTAGGTCAGGTTCTGTAGCTATGGTTCATACTCCTTTGCTCTTGCATTACTGTATTTACTCATACCAACTATTTTCAAATTTGAAGGATGGAATTGAAACAACAATGGCGCAACACGTATGTTTTAAACCTGTTTCTTTAACTGGTTTGCTGTTGTAACTTGCTCTATGTTGATTTCAGGTTCAATTGAATAAAAAATTATGTTCTCATGTCATGCACATTACAAGTGTTGTTATTGCTATATAGTTTCCCACACTTATATTCTGTCTATTCTGCTTTGTCTTGAACAAATATTATTTGAACTGTGTCTCTATCTTGATTTGGCAACAAAAACAAGAATGATATAGACCATAAAGTGACCATGGTAGATAGATATATGTTTGTTTCATGTTGTTATCATGTCCACTTTACTACTGAACTCATTTACCAAAATGAGTTTCATATACAACATGGTAAACCTGTGATTTGTCTGCTTGTTTCTCTTTTAGAATGTGGGCAAAATATTGGAGAACAGTACCCTGTTATGCAATGGTAAAGGAAGTAATGTAGATAAGGTTCAAGAAAGTGAGACATCCCTGTTGATCTCCAAGAAAGTTGATAAAAACTATCTTGACATCAGTGAGAGAACCCAAAAGTCCTGTCTTGATGTAGTGTTCGAGTTACTAGCCACTACTGCTGGCACAAGCTCTTCGAACTCACTGCCTGAATCAGTTCGCCTTCTTGAGTCTCAACTTCAAGTTGAAAGACATCAATCAGATATGCTGCGACAGGAAGCTGAAGGACCGAGGAAGTCCCTGCAGAATTCAGATGCATACTTTCTGGTGCAACAACAAGCGCTGGAGGATTTAAGCGCCAAACAAGAGAAAGTTAATAAGCTTGCTAAGCATCTTTCCAACATTATGGGTACCCAGGATATTGTTTCTTGAGATCTTCTGAAGTGGTTTTAGTTCTGGACTTGTTTTGCTGCAGCGTTTATTTGCGTTGGTCGCCAACTTTGACAACTAGTGTATATGATATGCTGCTTTGTTCCCTATGTTTGCACTGGTGGCGAACTTTGATGCCGAGTGGATGTAATATGTGTAATAGCCATGATAGCCTAGCGTAAGTTGCTTGCTTATTTATTTCCTTGTTGTCTTGTTTCTTTGTTTGCTTGTAGTGAGTGCAGTTATTTTTTCGCAGTTTGCTCCGCAATAACCTATTTTTTAAAACTAGGCCACAATAACCATGGGTTACATATTTACTGTAGTGACACTGGGCCTTCTACGGGCCGTACAAACAATGGGCCTCCTACGGGGCATAGAAACAATGGGCCTTCTACGGGCCATAGACACAATGGTCCTTCTTCGGGCCGTAGACACTATGGGCCTTCTACGGGCCGTATCATCAATGGGCCTTCTACGGGCCGTATGATCGATTGGCCAAACATTGGCCAATAACATACCGCATTATGGCCGTAAACGGGCTAGAGTTGGAATCGTCCGTTCATGGGCTGACCATAACGGGCCGTCGTTAATCGGTCGTATTTGATGATGCTATGAAAAGGGCTCAACGTAATAACGGGCCACAAACGGGCCGACTGTATCCACGGGCTAAATTTAGCCCACAAGCAGAAAATTACAGTAATTGGTCGTAAGTAAACGAATGCTGGAAATGAGCCCAAGAATAAATGGGCCCTGAGAAGGTCGAAAGATAACGTGGGCTTGAAACGGCCCAATGGAATAATGGGCCGTTAATGGGTATAAAGTGATACACTCTTCATTACGGGCCAGTTTCACCACGGGCCGTTAATGGGCCAAGAGTTACAAAGGGCCTCATATGGTCCGAAAGACGTCATGGGCCATACATGGGCCGGAAGTTAAAACGGGCTGGAATCATATTGGACGGCCCATATGATGCTACTGGGCCTAATTCGGATAGGTCGTAACGGGCCATGGGTTAGCGGGCTATAAATGGGCTATATGCGAACATGTCGTTAACAGGCTTTCCGTGGGCCGGGCCGCCACCTTTTGACCAAGTCAAATGGGCCGGCCTTTTCACAGGAATGGGCCTCTGTTGGGCCGTGCCACATGTCAACGTATCATAGGCGCCTTTGGTCCAATGAGTGGATGACATCTGTCCCAACGGTGAGCCGACACGTGTTTCCTCCATCCAATGATGATCTTACACGTGGAAAATCCCCATTGGTCAGGGCTATTAATGGGTTATCGGATCCAAAATCGGACCCGATGGCTTAATGGCATTCCGTTACGGTGGATGCCACGTGTCGGTCACCCCTGACAAAAGCACTTCTATGACGCGTGATTTATCGTCATGGAAGTGGACACTTCCGTGATGATAATTGTGGTAATGTCATGGAACACTTCTACGACAGCACATGTATGACTATCTTGATTCTGTCATAAAATCGTCATGGATGTACATGCATGACAGAAAACGTGATCTAATGTGACAAACACGTATCATCATGGAAGTGTTTTTTTGTGTACTTATGTCTTTGTTGCAGCTATTGCTATTTTGCTAGTCTCCAAACTTGAAGAGCGGAGACAACAAAACAATGACAATAACAATTTGTTGGCTGCCCGGCTCCCTCCTACTCTTCGTTCTGATCTTAAAGCAGGAAACACCTTACTCTGTGATGCAACATGGAAAGAGTAGCAAGGAGGTGACCCACACATTGCTGGACTTGGATTTATCTTACATCTACAGGATAATTTACATTGCAGAAAAATCCATGTTGCAACATATCACTCCTCTAGTCTCCTCGCCGCTACAAGCCGAATCTTGTGCTCTACTTATAGCAGCTAAGCTTGCAGATATTTTCAGAATTCATAATCCTAACTTCTAGATGGACAACTACGTCATTGACACATCAACAAGGGTCTCTACTGTCTCTTCGGCCCCAGGGCCTTGGCGCAACAAACCGCTTCTAGCGGACATCCAAGCCGCTCCATTCTTCGATCATATCAGGATCTATCATACCAACAATGCCAACAACACCATGACACATCATCAGGCAAAGCTTGCTATGAAAATACTGTTCGCACACGAACACGTCACCGTGTACCCTCGACACCAAGGGTGATGCACCGTAACTCATGTCAAAGGAGACCCGACCGGCAGCGTGATACGCAGGACAACCGAGAGATGCTTTTGAGGACCCGAAACCCCACACACCCGGGAGGGACCCCGTCAGGGCGCGTGTTGGCTATGACCTGCCCTAGGTCGACCTGATCCCCCCTAGGGCCTCGAGGTTCACCGCGCTGCAACAACAAGAACAGATGAAGAATGAGGAAGAAGAAGAACTAGGGTTAAGGAGAAAAGATAAAAGATAAAAAGTGATAGATGATTTGATCGATTGTGTGTTGTTCAATCGGCCGTCACCCCTTAGATATATAAAAGGCGGCTGGACTTCCCCTGGAAGAAAAAGTCTTGGATTCACGTCCAAAAGCCTAGTCAAATTCAGATTGGTTTTGTCAGAACTTTCCAAAGTTGTTCGGTTTAAACTGGCTGCACCTTGCGGGTCTTTTTTGTGGTGGTAAACAATCTCGGATGGAAACGAGCCCAAAAGCAACCTTGACCGTTTCAACGAGACGAACAACTTTTATGTTTAATGGTTTTTGATCAGAGGTCAACTTGAGGGTCAAATCGGTCATGCAAAACAGGTTATTCCCTCGCGCTACCCATCACACATGTGTGTGGTGGGGCGCGCCACATCTCGCCTCGTGACAGGGCTGCACTCTGATTGCTCCAACTTTTTCATACGAACTTGGATCTGGACGATTTTTATATCGAAATTGATCTTCTCGACAAGGCGAAGACAATCTGTGTAGATCATTTTTCCATTTGAGGTCGTCTTGGGGGCTTAATCGGCCAAACTGTACTCTGAATATAAGATCTTAGTACTTTGAGCATAGTTTCGGCCTTCGAGATTAAATCAGATGGTGATGACCCAAACTTAAAAGATGTTCATATCAACAATATAGAACTCTTTTATATAGATCACTTATCCATTTGAGGCCATCTTAAATAAGTTCTTGATCGTGCCAAAATCTGGTGTCAACACATGCCCCCCTATTTTTCAGCAAAGCTTGTGTGCTGAAAAATAACTTGCACATAGCTTGCTCTAAGGTTGATGTCAACACTCCATCGGCCATTTTGCATATTCTTAGGACGATAAGTTTATATTTTCCATTGCTTGTGTGAATATTTTGATGCAAGCTTGGGTGAAACTTTCCCAACTTCATTAATCCGACTATAAAGTTCCATAGGTATGCATGTCAAGACCATCCATCAACCATATTATCCACACTTCTGCTAGGATTTTGCATATTATCAACAATGAACTTTCTCGAATCCTTACTTTGCCTGCATAAAAGTTTCATTAGTGTCCGAGGTGGTGAGCTCCAATTCGGCCTTACCTATGTTGGCAAGAATAAGCATTGGCTATTGATAGACGTGCAATACACCATGACCAACATGGTAGATGTATGTTTGCTATGCAAACCCTCTCGAATTTTCCTGCCTAGATATATGATCGACTTTAAAGCAACCCAAGGCAAATTTTGCATCTAGACATACCCCAAGATAAACTATAAGTGATTCGTCAAAACATTGATAACCCCTGGATATTTGTTGCACTACTCATAACGAATCACCGAAAGCCTCAATATGTTCAGAACATATGGAAAAAGTTCCAAACCGAATAACATTGCATATTCGGCTTTGATTATTGTGCAATAAATATTTTAAGAGGCATGAGGCTTCACAGAACAACACTATATGGAGATATATAAACAACACCAACACTGTGGCCATTGTTATGAATTCAACTATCAAAACATAATCTCCATAGTACTTGTCTCGCTCTCCAATCGAACTAAGGACGATGTTAGAATACTACACCGGCCATACTTTGACATATTCTTAGGGCGATAGGTAAATATCAGTCATTAACATAAGGTCCATGTAAACTTCATCCACCAAAGCATGTACAACCGAAATAAACAAATGAAATAAGAAATCAAGTATTTCGGCCCTCTGGATCAACAACAACTTATAACTAATCAAATATATAGTGATTTGGTAATACCCTTTCATGATATAAGAAATTATATTGCATCCACGGATCAAAATAAACCCATGGAACGTAACCATTCATACCTGGGGATGAATTCCATGGCAGATATGGGAAGCCTAAAGACCTGCACCGTCATTGCTTCCGGTGCCTCTCCTACTATCATCGTAGGCGGGATTGCCGGGATCCGGCTATCTGTTGGCTCTGTCGAGTCATCAGTCATCTTAGCTTCCAGTGCCCTTTGCATGCCTTGCGCTCTGCCTCTTCCTCTCCTGCGGCCTTAAGTACCAAGCCCCCAACCGCCCCTTCTATCGCCGCCACTGCCAACGCTCCCTCGCTCGAGCTGGTTCC
>NC_041389.1:400870748-400943145 GCF_002162155.2 Triticum dicoccoides
GTCCCACCTCGCTCGATGTCCACTACCCCATGGTCTCCGACCAAAACTCCCTAGTTTGCTTGGTCAAAATTTCTCCTCCCAAAGCTGCCTACTTGCCTTGGCTCCGGCATGTTTTCCGTCAGCTGCTTGGCATATCGGCTGTTCGCTTCACCGGCTCTGTTGTGGGCACTGTCTTTGTGGTTTTCCAGCGAGAGTCTGAGCAGGCCCGCGCCATGCGTGCCAGCCCGCTCGAGGTTGGGAATCGCCTCGTCCACATCCTGCCTCACAATGCGGGCGACAATGCCTTCTATTTCTCCTTCCGCCATGTGGTGAACCTTTCCTTGGAGAAGCTGCCTATCGAGCTCTGGAACAGGCGGGGTGTGGCGGCCAATGTCGCCGGCTTCACCAGCCTCTTCAGGGTAGAGCACGCCTGCTTGCTTGGCAGTGAACTCTCGAGCATTTGATGTTCCAGCACATCCCGCACCACTTGATGTTCCACCGCATTGACGGCGCTGGCATCTATGCCGATGTCGTCATCAATGAAGTCTGGGACGTCGCTCGCTCGCTTGGGGCCCCCTCTGCTCAACCCCGTCCTGCTGGCCGACTTGATGGCGAAGCCGGCGACATCCGTCATTTTGCTCCTCCGCGCCAAGGCCATGCTCATCCTAGGGCATCTACTTCTGGTGCTGGCTTGGCTGTGGATGGCGTCGGTATGGCAGACGGGGCCTTCAGGGCCTTCCTGCACCCTCATCTCGCCTCTGTTGGCGACTCCATGGCGATGTTGAAGATCTCTGTCAAGCCCAAGCTCATTAAGGGTGTGGCTTTCTCCCTCCCCACGGCGGCGCAGATCAGGCATGAAGACGATGGCCGTCATTGCCTGCTCTCGTCTTTGTTGGTGGCTGACGTGCGCAAGCCGCGCATCACGGTCTCCTTCGACCTGGAAGAGATGACCTTCTCCTTTCGCTTGGAGCTCAGCAACTGCCGCTCCGCTTCCAGTGTCGTGCCGGTGAATCCGGTGGCAATGGACGACTACTACTTCGCTTGCTTCGATTACCTTGCGGGTTTGCTTGCACGGGAAAGTTGCCGCTCTCTCCTTTTCAAGTTCTGGCCCGAAGTGGTAGATGGTGGGCTCTGTGCCCGCACACTGCCGCTCCTTCCTGCTATCGAGTCCAAGCACCCCCCCCAAGCCCAACGTGCCAGCAGGCTTGCTGCCTGCCGTTGGGCCTCCGCTCTCTCTGGTTGGTGGAGATGTTCCCTCGGTGGAGACTCTCTTTCCGGGCCATGATCACATGCGGGCCCATCAGATTCTCACTTCGCGGACGGCGTGCACGCGGCCTCCGGCCCATGTGCCTCGGCCGGAGCCAGGTGTGCTGCCCATCGGATACTTATCTCCGGTGGTGGCCACAGATCTCAGGCATGGGGCGTGGGCCGCGCTTCCTTCTCATGTCGTGGTGGCATTCTGTAGCTCCCCGTCCACGCTTCAGCTCTTCCCAGGAGCCTCCACGCGAGCCTGCTGCCGGTGACATCTGCCGCTCCCCGTCCACGCTTCAGCTCTTCCCCTCGCATGCGCCACCCTCTGTCAGTGGTGCGATTGGGCAGGCTGCGGCAGCTCAGGCGCAGGCTCTCGACCTCAACCTTGGGCTTTCCTCTGAGCCGGCGGTGCCAGAGGATGCCTTCGACCATGCTGCACAGCCCCTGGGTGGCCTGCCCACCCTCTCTCCGGTGGTTGCTTCTATGCCCCCCCGTCGCAGCCCGCATCTGATTTGCGTACGATAGGGTGCGCTTGGGCTCGGTGGAGCGCGCCTCAAAGTGGAAGGCTGCGGCCTCCACCTCAAGCTCCAGTGGTGGTTCTTCTGGCGGCCGCTCTAGTGTTTCCTCTTCAAGGCGCAAGAAAGCCAAGGCGGTTGCGGTGGCCGGTCTCCTGGAGCTGCCGCTGCTGAGCACGCATGCCCCCCTGACCAGGGGCAAGCTCAAGCAAATTGCTCTGCACTATGACCTCAATGCTACATCCATTCTGGACCAAGCCCGAGCGCATGCCTTGATACGTCTCCAACGTATCTATAATTTATGAAGTAGTCATGCTATTATATTATCCATCATTGATGTTTTATATGCATTTATATGCTAGTTTATATGATTTTTGGGACTAACCTATTAACCTAGAGCCCAGTGTCAGTTTCTGTTTTTTCCTTGTTTTTGAGTTTTGCATAAAAGGAATACCAAATGGAGTCCAATTGACATGCCAATTTTTGAGGATTTTTATGGACCAAAAGAAGCCCTAGAGTAAAAGAGTAGGGCCAGAAGATTCCCGGGCTGTCCACGAGGGTGGGGGCGCGCCCACCCCCCTGGGCATGGGCCCCTATCTTGTGGACAATTCGGAGACCCCCCCTGACGTGAGACCGACGCCAAAAATTCCTATAAATACATAAACCTCCAGAAAATAACCTAGATCGGAAGTTCCGGCGCCACAAGCCTCTGTAGCCACGAGAAATCAATCTAGGCCCTCTCTGGCACCCTACCGGAGGGGGCCATCATCACCACAGGCCATGGAGAAGGATCCCGGAGGGGCCATCATCACCATGAAGGCCAAGGACCAGAGGGAGAACCTCTCCCCATCCAGGGGGGAGGCCATGGAGGAGGAAGCACAAGGGGGAGAACTTCTCCTCCTCTCTCTCGGTGGCGCCCGAGTGCCATCGGGAGGGGAATCATCACCGCGGTGATCGTCTTCATCAACATCACCATCATCATCACCATCCTCATCTCTTTTACGCGTTCCACTCTCTTGCACTCCGCTGTAATCCCTACTTGAACATGGTTCTTTATGCCACATATTATGATCCAATGATGTGTTGCCATCCTATGATTTTCTGAGTAGATAGCTTTTGTCTTTGGGTTGATTGATGATCTAGATTAGTATGAGTTGTATGTTTTATTTTGGTGTTGTCCTATGGTGCCCTTCGTGTCGCGCAAGCGTGAGGGATTCCCGCTGTAGGGTGTTGCAATATGTCCATGATTTACTTATTGTCTGTGTTGCGTGAGTGACTGAAACACAAACACGGATAAGTGGGTCATGGCGTATGGGAATAAAGAGGACTTGAATACTTTAATGCTATGGTTGGGTTTTACCTTAATGATCTTTAGTAGTTGCAGATGCTTGCTAGAATTCCAATCATAAGTGCATAGGATCCAAGAAGAGTAAGTATGTTAGCTTATGCCTCTCCCTCATATGAAATTGCAATGATGACTACCGGTGTTGTTAACAATTGCCTAGGATAATTCCGCACACCGATCCGTCATTATTCCACACTAGCTATTTATAATATTTATTAATATATTCTAACTTTATGATAACAGCACCTACTTTTATATTTTAGCTCTCCGATATCATGCAAAGTTATCCTCTTTATACCCATAATGTAGTTTTATTTCTCGTATCTAGTTGGAAGCAAACGTTCGGTGTACGTAGAGTCGTATCAGTGGCAGATAGGACTTGACAGAATATTGATCTTACCTTTAGCTCCTTGTGGGTTCGACACTCCATACTTATCACTTCCGCCTTTGGAAATTTCTACGATGATTCCCTGCACTTGGGGATTATCAAGCTCTTTTCTGGCACCGTTGCCGGGGAGCAATAGCGTGGGGTTGATATTCTCGTGTGTTCTTGTTTGCTTTCTTCACTAAGTAGATTTTGTTTTTCCTTTTTGTTTCTATTTAGTTGTGGGTGAAACATACAAAAAAAATTAAAGAATGAAAATACAAAAAAAATACTTGCCTCTCATGCCTAAAAAAGTTTTTCAAAAAGAGAAGTGATTGGAAAGTTATGCATTGAAGAAGTGAGGGTCGACCTTGAGCACTTGTGTTCATGCTCACGGAAACAATGTAGAACTTTTCATGGAAGTTTCTCTGTAAATAATTATCCCCTTGTATATATCCATTGTATTATAAAAATAATGTATCAAGCTTTGGTTTTAGGATGATTAGATTGCTTGTTTACTATATGTAGAACAAAAACAGAAACTTTGGCTATAGCGCGTGATTTTACATTTTTTTACTGGAAGGTCAAATGGGTCTGAAACTTTTTGCACATTACTTCTGTACAAATTGTTCAAATTGTCATATTTATTGCATAATGTTTGGAGTTATAGAAGTTTACTAAACTTCCAGATTACTACAGACTGTCCTGTTTTTGACAGATTCTGTTTTTCGCGTGTTGTTTGCTTATTTTGATGAATCTATGGCTAGTATCGGGGGGTATGAACCATAGAGAAGTTGGAATGCAGTAGGCTTAACACCAATGTAAATAAAGAATGAGTTCATTACAGTACCTTAAAGTGGAAGTTTGATTTATTACACTAACGGATCTCACAAAGTTTTTGTTAAAGTTTTGTGTGGATGAAGTGTTCGAAGATCGAGGATCTATCAATATGAGAAGAATAAAGAGAGGCAAGAGTTCAAGCTTTGGGATGCACAAGGCACCCCAAGTAAATATTTCAAAGGATACTCAAGCATCTAAGCTTGGGGATGCCCCGGTTGGCATCCCATCTTTCTTCTTCAACAAATATCGGTATACCTCGGTTTTTGTTTTGTTCACATGATTTGTGTCCCTTGTTTTTTTGTTTTTTTTCTTTAAGAACCATGCTAGTGTGAGTTATCCCTTCATTGATTTATAGAATACTTCATTTGCTTCACTTATATCTTTTAAGTATGATCTTATAGAATTGCTCTTTGTGCTTCACTTAAATCTTTTGAGTATGGTTTTATATAATGCTTCGTGTGCTTCACTTACATATTTTGAGCTTGGATATTGGTTAGTCTATATTAATTGTAGAATGCTCCATGAACTTCACTTATATATTTTGGAGTATGAATAATACTATCATCTAAAGTGGGTTTGGAAGAGTCACTACAAAAAAATACACTTCTGTGATGATACGTGTTTGTCACAGTAGGTCGCGTTTTCTGTCATGCATGTACATCCATGATGATTTTATGACAGAATCAAGATAGTCATACCTATTCTGTCGTAGAAGTGTTCCATGACATTACCAAAATTATCATCACGGAAGTGTCCACTTCCATGGCGATAAATCGCACGTCACACAAGTGCTTTCGTCAAGGGTGACCGACACGTGGCATCCACCGTAACGGAACGTCGTTAAGCTATCGGGTCGGATTTTGGATCTGATAACCCGTTAACAGCCACGACCAATGCCGATTTTCCGCGTGTAAAATTCTCATTGGCTGACGGATCCACGCGTCAGCTCCGCGTTGGCACAGGTGTCACTCATCCAACGGTTGAGATGGGCCTATGATATGTTGACATGTGGACCGGCCCAAAAGTGGCCCACAAAGTTTAAATGGGCCGGCCCAACCGAAGGCCCATAAGATTTAGCGGACCATAATGGGCCGGCCCATCTAAAGGCCCACAAAATTTAGCGGACCATAATGGGCCGACCCAACTAAAGTCCCGCACGATTTTGCAGACCATAATGAGCCGGCCCAGCTAAAGGCCCAGAAGATTTTGCGGACCACAATGGGGCGGCCCAGCTAAAGGCCCACAAGATTCTACAGACCATAATGGGCCGGCCCAGCTAAAGGCCCAACATTCTCTATCAAATCGGCCCGTCAACGGCCTGCCCTAAACTTGTCATCAACGCGGCCCATGGTCACTTCTGGCCCGTTAACAGTCTGCTAAGTAATTGGGCCGAATTACGGCCCGGTGTATTTCCGGCCTGTTAAAGGTCCGACTTCATTTGGGCCCATTTACAGGCCATCAAAACTTTCGGCCCATAAACGACTTTGAAGGATTTGGGTCATATTCGGCCATGTCTAACATTCGGCCTGTTAGAGGCCCGCTATAGATTTGGGCCACTTTCGGCCTGTTGTCATTTTCAGCCTGTTAACGCCGGACGTAAACCATGGGCCATATGTGGCCCATCGTCATATCGGGCCCATAAACGGCCCATATAAAAATGACGATAATCTAGCCCGACCAAAGTTCCGGCCTGTTAAAGGCCCGTGTATTAGGTCGGCACATTTACGGCCCGTCCGAATTTCGGCCTGTCAAAGATCTACATCGTAAATGGGCCACCATTTCGGCCTGCTAAGTCCAGTGGGTTATTTGGCACAATCAGGGCCCAATCTCACTTTCGGTCTATTAAAGGCCCATGTTTTTTATGGGCTCGAGATATTTACACCTGTAAATGGCCTATTTTTATTGAGGGCCCAAATTATGTTTAGGCGTGTTAAAGGCCCACTATGGGCACGGGCCTACCAGAAAAGTATGAAAGCTTATGCTGATTTAGGCCCAGATATTTTTAGTGGGCTACATGCCAATTTAGGCCCGTAATCATTTTTAGCCCAATTGGAATGGGCCCGACGAATGTTGGCATGTTGGGCTCCTACGAAGCTTTCGGCCGAATACATTACTAAGATAAACCTACACTATACAAAAATAGCATCGTAATTACTGCAGCCTGTGGCAGCATCATAAATGTTGTACCACAACAAAATAAATTCCAACCATACAACAAAAGGCCTGGTGGCATAAAGTTTACAGTCCTTCCAGATAAAAGCACCATCAGATGTATAGAAGCACAGATCATTTGACCCAAGTGCTAATGTTTCAGGCTGTAGGATCTGATGGAGCAGCACGATCTCCACCTTTTTTTCCGCCATTGCTCTTGGACAACGAAGTGAATGTCTGATAGTCAGGTTTCAAAACCATTCATATCTTGACGACATTTCTCAACCACTATTCTTGTTTCAGAAACAACGTCCATTAGGGATTGGACTTGTGTCTGGAGCACAGATATATCACTCTGTCTAGCAGAAAGATTTTGTTCAGTAGGCGATTTGGACGAGGTTACCTTGACAGCCAACCCAGAATTACGCAGGAAGGTGCTTTTTGCACTGTTAGTGGAGAGAGACTGACGCACTGCAGCAAGAGGTGACATTGTGCCTGTAGTAGCCTCATCACCTTCAGGTGGTTGTGGCTGTTCAATCATTTGTTCCATAGCTTCCTGAAAGTTTGAACCTATAGATTAGTGTACCAGATAAGTTACTAATGAGACAAAAACAAACAAAGTAGGTTAAACGTTTATACATAACTTATTTTGGTGAACTACTGTAATACATTAGCATGTTTTGTAGTGCCAACTACATAATAAAATCACTTTCGGAACATATGTCCATGTAGCATGCCTACTGTATTGTCTATTTCCTCACATTCGTTGACATCTAAGGATAAAGAGACATGGTTTAAAGTAGGATGAACATAGTATGACATCATTCATATCATGGGCAAACAGATATAAAACAAACAGGCTATTTTATCATTGTGTGCGCACGTGAACATAACAACTAGATTACAGATCAAGACCAAAATAATATCCTTCATCTCTTTTAAACCATGTAAGGTGAAATGATACGTTAAGACAACTGTGTATAAAAGTGAACAGAGTAACTGACATTGGCTGCAAACCAAGTAGTAAATGAATACATCACAGTACCAGTCAGTTCAAGGCAGGAGGAGTAAGGACTTACAACAGCGGCTTGAACTGGTGTGTTCATGCCCTTCATCTTGCTGGTGTGGCAATCATTGAATATTTGCACTGCATTTAGTTCAGGTTCTTTTTGGTTCGCACGGGCTTTCCTCTGTATTTGGAACAAGTCAATATAGATACGATAATATGGCACACAAAAAAGGAAGTAGCAGCTATTTACAAGAGCCTCACAGTGTGCAATATAGCTACGAGATCCTATTGTCTGTTGGAATTTCACTTTAGAACGGTTGGTTTTGTTCTTCAAACAGTTAGCCTAGAAGAAGATACACTTGTAAGGCACATACATAAATACAAGTTCAATATGTGGTCTGATCAAATACATATAGCCTACCTGATACTTTGGATCAGGCCAGTGTTTAACGAGGGATGTCCAGTCTTGATCTGTAATATATTCCACTGGAGATGTTTGGGCGATTTCATTGTTAGCCTTGCCTTCAAAGTGAGATTTTCTAAGGTGGTACCGATATTGTCACAGAGCAGACTCAAAAACATGGGTGCATGCTTGTTTAGTTGCATCACCTTTCAGATCCAACTTGAACCTCATCTGTTGAAAAAAGAATGTGAGTCTTATTAGGAGGAAGCTAGAATGTATGGGACAGAGCAAGACAATATTACTAATTGCGATGAATAACATTACTTACGGATAAATGGTCAAGGAAGGTGTTAAACTGGGTATTGTCTTTCTCATTCCTGTACTGGATCCATGTTGGGAGGATACGTGCATGACACCTAACGGCAACGGCTGCCTCTGATACTAACTTGGCTGACTCTGTAGCATCACATGGCCTTTTTAAACCTGCCTCAAAATGGATCTCCATTCTTCCTCCTTTAGATTTTGTTAACCTGTCAAGCATTATCCCTGATGTCTGTTTCCGCTTGCGTCATGGTGCTAGTTCAACAACGAATATGGAAAGTGTTAGTGTACATCAAACTGTGAGAGTACATATAAAGGAGCATGCAACTGCAACATGACTCGGTCAGGTACCGTCTTGGTGTTGATGCTCATGAGGTTCATCTGATCTTGCCAAGTCCTGTTGTGTCAGCAGTGCTTCGGAAGTAGTGTTAGGTGTGAAGGCAGCTTGGGAATTGGCTAGTTCTGACGAACGAGTAACTGGTTGAGATGCTGGTACAGTTGAAGCGGATGCTGCAGCTGGTGGAGCAGGTGATACTGTGTTTGTAGATTTAGCCGGTGGACTTGGACCTTCTACTGCACTATAAGTACCAGCAGAATCTCGACGGCAGATCCTTTTCCGTTTCACCCGCCGAGTAACAGCACTCCGTACTATATCATTTTCCTTGCTCTTTTTTGACTTTGCCATGTCAAGCTGTACCCACAATACAAAAGAATAAAATCACTCTTCAGAACTCATTGATGCATGATATAGACAAGCAATACTTTGATGTAAGACAACCGTATGAGGATGGAATATGTAAGAAAAACAGGACGGCGTGACATATTCACAGCTACGATGTGCAAACTAAGCAGAAGGATTTTCAAGAAAATAGAAGTAATGCAAGCTAGACACCATATGAAAGATGAAACCAATATTACTCTGCCAAGTTAAAAGTGTCTTGTCATAAGTGGCAATTCGAAAAATTAGAAGCAGTACAATGTAGAAATCAATGCAAGATGCAACCACTATCAAACTGCCATGTTAAAAGCGCCCAATCATGAGTGACTGATGCGAGATACACAACAACAGTACTTTGATGTAAGAACATGGTATGATAGATAGATGCAGTGTATTCTAGACACAGAAAGCCATGTCATATGCACATGTATAACGTATAAACTCAGCATGTGCAATTTAATAAAAATAGAAGAAATACAGGCTAGACAACATATGCAACATGAAGCCAATTATCACACTGTCAACTTAGAGCAAGCACCTGCGATGGTGGAGTACGGGAGATGAACTCATCATGTAGACTTGGGACTTCAACTTCATTAGCAGTACCAGTGGAAAATCTAGAGTGTCTCTGTTTGCGTCGGTGCGGAGGACCACCAACATCCCCTAACTTACTATTTTCCTTCCTATTTTCTGATATTGCCTTATGAAGTCAAAACCACAAGAAGATGAATAAAATTAGCTCTGCATAACTGGTTGATGCATGATACAGACGAACACTACTTTGATGTAAGGCAAGCGCATGATAGGAGGATGGAATATATACAAAAAAAGACAGCATTTCATATTCACACGTACGTTAGGAGGATGGAATATGTATGAAAAAACAGTAAGCGGAAGGCATTTCAACAAAATTAGAAGAAATGAAAGCTAGGCACCATATGAATATGCAACCAATATCACTCTATCAGGTAAAAAGTGTCTCATCGTAAGTGCCGTTTCAAGAAATTAGAAGCAGTACAAGCTAGAATACAATGCAAGATGCAACCTACATCACAGTCCCAAGTTAAATGTGTCTTATGGGTAAGTGATCATTGCAGGTATAAGTTGTAAGCTACGCAGATGCAATTCAACATAATCAGAAGCAATACAAGCTAGACATCATACGCAACATGCAACCACATATAATAGTGCCAAGTTAGAGCAAGCACCTGTGATGGTGGAGTAGGGGAGATGTGCTCATCATCTACACAGCTACATTGACTGTCCAGCCTTGTGTTGTCTTGCAAATCTTGTTGGGAGGATGGCGGAGTAGAATCTATAGAGACCCCCTGTTTGAGTTGCTCCGAAGGACCACCATCATCCACTGCCGGACTAATTTCCTTCAGCTGTAATAATTTTGCATTGTGAAGTCAAACCGATAAGAAAAAGGAATAAAATTCGCTCTTCAGAACTCATTCATGCATGATACTGACGAACACTACTCGGTTGAAAGGCAAACACATGATGTGAGGATGGAATATGTATGAAAAACAGGATGGTGTGACATATTCACACCTATGATGTGGTAACTAAGAAGAAGGCATTTCAACAAATTAGAAGCACTTCAAGCTAGACACCATATGAAAGATGCAACCAATATCACTCTGCCAAGTTCAAACTGTATGGCGTTTCAACAAATTAGAAGCAGTACATGCTAAAAATCATATGCAAGACACAACCAATATCACAGTGGCGACTTAAAGGTGCCTTACCATAAGTGACTGATGCGGGATATGCAAGAGTAGTCTGATGTAGAAACAGGAACACATGTCATATTCATAGGCATTATGTGTAAAGTAAGCAGATGCAATTCAACAAAAAGCAATACAAGCTAGACATCATACGCAACATGAAACCACATATAATAGTGCCAAGTTAGAGCAAGCACCTGTGATGGTGGAGTAGGGGAGATGTGCTCATCATCTACACAGCTACGTTGACTGTCTAGCCTTGCGTTGTCTTGCGAATCTTGTTGGGAGGATGGCAGAGTAGAATCTGTAAAGAACCTCCGTTTCAGTTGCTCGGAAGGACCACCATCATCCAATGCCTTGCCAATTTCCTTTAGCTTTATTGATTTTACATTGTGAGGTCATACCGACAAGAAAAAGGAATATCATTCGCTCTTCAGAACTCATTCATGCATGATACTGACGAACACTAATCTGATGAAAGGCAAAGTCATGATACGAGGATGGAATATGTACGAAAAAATGGACGGCTTGACATATTCACACCTATGATGTGGTAACTAAGCAGAAGGCACTTCAACAATTAGAAACACTGCAAGACACCATATGGAAGGTGCAATCAATATCACTCTGCCAAGTTAAAATGGTCTCGTCATAGGTGGCGTTCATCAAACTAGAAGCAATACATGCTAGAAATCATATTCAAGACGCAAACCAATATCACACTGCCAACTTAAAGGTGTCCCATCATAAGTGACTGATGCAGGATACACAAGAAGAGTAGTTTCATGTAATAACATGGTGTGATAGACAGATATAGTATGTACCAAAAGCAGGAAAGCGTGTCATATTCACATGTATCATGTGTAAGCTAAGCAGATGCAGTTTACACTAATTAGGAGCAATACGAGCTAGACACCATATGCAACATGCAACCAGATATCACACTGCCAAGTTAGAGCAAGCACCTTGGATGGTGGAGTAGGGGAGCGGAGACTTGGACCTTGTAATGCACTCTTAGTACAAGGAGAATCGGTACAGATGCTCCGTTTATGTTGCTGCAGAGGACCGCCATCATCGCCTTCCTCACTCTTTTCCTTCCTCTTTCTTGATTTTGCCTTGTCGAGTCAAACCCACAAGAAAAAGGAATAAAACTTGCTCTTCAGAACTCATGGATGCATGATACTGACGAACACTACTTCCATGTAAGGCAGCCGCATGATAGGAGGATGGAATATGTATGAAAAACAGGACGGCGTGACATATTGACATGTATGATGTATAAAGTTTAAACTAAGCACAAGGTGCTTGAACTTGTTAGAATCGATGCAAGCTAGAAACCATATGAAAGATGAAACCAATATCACTCTGCCAAATTAAAAGGGTGCCCTAACAAATGTATTTGACCAAATTAGAAGCAATGCATGGCAACAGGCTAGAAATAATATGCAATATGCAACGAATAAAGGTGACTCATCGTAAGTGATTGATGCAGGATACAGAAGAGATGTAGTTTCATGTAAGAACAAGGTTAACACATAGATGTAGTGTGTACCAAAAATAGGAAGGCATGTTATATTCATAGGTATAGTGTGTAAACTAAGCAGATGCAGTTTACCCTAATTAGAAGCATTACAAGCTAGACACCGTATGCAACATGCAACCACATATCACACTACAAGTTAGAGCAAGCACCTCTGATGGTGGTGTAGGGGAAGTGTGGTCTTCATGTACAGAGCTACGTTCAATATCTTCATTTAGGCTTGCTGTTTCTTGAGAATCATGTGGAGAGGATGAAATTGCATTCTTTATAAGAGTATTGCGTCTCATATTAACCCACGTGCGTGACTGTCTCATCATAAGCAATAGATGCAGGATACACAAGAACAGTAGTTTGATGTAAGAACATGGTGTGATAGGCAGATGTAGTATGTACCAAAAACAGGAAGGTGTGTCATATTCACATGTGTAATGTGTAAGCTAAGGAGATGTAATTTAACAAATTAGGAGCATTGATGAGGTATACACAAGAAAAGTAGTTTGATGTAAGAACATGGTTAATAAAAAAGACGTAGTATGTACCAAAAACAGGAAGGCATGTCATATTCACAGGTATAATGTGTTAACTAAGCAGATGCAATTTACCCTAATTAGAAGCATTACAAGGTAGACACCATATGCAACATGCAACCACATATCACACTGCCAAGTAAGAGCAAGCACCTGCGATGGTGGTGTGGGGGAATTGCGGTGATCAACTAGAGAGATACGTTGACTATCTTCATTTAGCCTTGCTGTTTCTTGAGAATCATGTGGGGAGGATGACACTGCACTCTTTAAACGAGTAGGGTGTCTCGCAGTAACCCACTGGGGTGACTGTCTCATCATAAGTGATTGACGAGGGATACAAAAGAGCATTAGTTTGATGTACGAACATGGTTAATAGACATTTGTAGTATGTATCAAAAACAGGAAGGCATGTCATTATCAAAGGTATAATGTGTAAAGTAAGCAGATGCAATTTAACCAAATTGGAAGCAATACAAGCTAGACACCATATGCAACATGCAACCACATTTGACAGCGCAAAGTTAAAGCAAGCACCTGGGATGGTTGTGTGTGGCAAGTGAGATCATCAACTGCAGAGCTACGTTTACTGTCTCCAACTGCTGACACTGCACCCATTAGAGCGCTGAAACGCTTAGTGCTTATCTTCGAATTACACTGGAGCAACTTCTGTCTTTTCTTTTCTGCATTCATCAACACTGCATCAGAGTCTGAAATACCCATGCATAAAAAAACAATAGTGTGAGTATGGGTGAAGTGTGTGCACAATTAGTACAGTGTAAAGGCAGCAGATAGCAGGTCGGTGAGAAATAAATGACGGGAGACATATGATAGCTCTACAACATGCATGGCACACTAAATTACTACAAGATTCTATGAAAATAACAGTCGACTGAAAGCAAATAGTTTAGTCCATTTTTCTACACCATCCAATGTACAAAGAACGGGCAGATCGCCTTCATCTATCTCCAGCCAGTCAGTGTTGACGATCTTCCTCGAAACGCCAGCGACCACCGGCCCAGTATTCCTCCCCTGCCTGCGCCCTCCCCTCGAACTCACCGCACCGCCATGCTTGGCACCGCCCCACGGCAATCCATTCAAGCCCCGCCGACCTCTAGATCGGGCGCAAGCAGCTCCTGCGCCTCATACCCCTATGATAGACACCGATGCGCCGCTTCCCCGAGGAACAGGCGGACTAGGTGCTCTGCGCGCCTAAGCGGGTGCTGCTTCTTTTAATTGCAGTTTGACTGACCCTGAATTGAAATCCAGGCGGGCTACTGACCTCTAGCAAAGGTGAAATAGTAAAAGGGAGGAAACCTTGTGCATTTAGTATCACGAAGAAGATGCAGTAAGAAGCGCTCAACTAGTTTCTTTCGTGGGATGAATACGGTGTGAGCGGAGATGTAAGATTTGCACGAATAAGGGAAGAGGAGTACCTGTTTCTGCTGGAAATGATGTGTCCTCCTTCTGTTTTTCCGATGATCTTCTTGTTGTTCACCGGAAACCAGAAGTTCTGGAGGACGGTGCAGCCTTGGACGAACCCATGGACAAGTTGTTGAGTATGGTGCCATGTCCGTTTGTCGGTGGAGGGGAAGCAGATCCGAGGCGGCGAACGACGGTGTAGCGGGAACAGCTCTGGTGCGGTGGACGGTTGCGACAATGGAGCCGCAGTACTGAGGCGCAGGACGACGTGGTCAGAGTGGTTCTGGTATGGCGCATGTTAGCGTCGGCGTCGTGGAGGCAGCTCTGCCTCTGCTTCAGCTCCTAAGTCCTTGGGGGTGTCGCGGTTGTGGTTGCGTTGGACGACGACGTCGGGGTACTAGCTCCGGCGTGATGGAGGAGGGCGGCGGTGGATTGACCGCTATGGGGTGGAGGACGGAGGAGGCTGGGGTTTCGTGGCTGGTGGAGAGGGCGTTTTCGGGCCCATAGAGTATGAATGGGGAAACGGAGGGAAGCGGGGAACTAAGGGGGAACAATGTTTCGGTTTGAGACGTGCTTGTTTGAAATTTGGGGAAAGTTACAAACTTTGCCCCCATCTAAATTTCGGACATATTGCAGGTTGGGGGTAGGACAGTCATGTCAGGTGTCCCAAATGTGGGCGGGATAGATTTCGGCCGAGCGCATGGGTGTTTAGGCGCCCACAGGGTATGAATGCTTCTCGGAGGCGGTGGAGACTGGCGTCTTGGTGAAGTTACAAACCTACCCCGGTTTAGACCTTTGGACATCAGGCCGATAGGCTACACGGGCCAGAGTCAGGATAGTAATTTCCTACCACCAAAACATTAGTCTCGCGCGGTTTCGGGTGACCAGAGGCCTATTTGGCGCTTCGTTCAATATTTGAGAGCAGAAGCATTAACTTTTTCGGTTCTCTTGAATTGAACTTTCAGGATTTGTCAAACTTCACAAATCCTTACTCTTGAAAATCCTAAAGCTACGATTATTTTGGAATGGAGGGGGTACATTTGAATATACATTGTACACGAGTATATATTAAAAAATATGCAACTTACCTCAGTTCATGCATGGTTCTAGATATAATCTCCTTGGTTGCAAAAAAAAGTTAGATATGCGTACGAATATATATAGCATGTTCAAACTCACAACAAAGATTGATGCCCCCTTTTACATCTGATTTACAAATGCCATTATCTCGGGTTCAAATAGATGAATGCACTTCCTATGAATTCGAATCTTCGAAACCCCCTTTATGTTGAATTCGACATGTATTCTATTTCATAGCTAGCAATTTGGAATGTATCCATGCAAGTGACAAATGTATAAAGTGCTTCACACTAACAACATGGAGTGCACTAATTAATGTTTATATATGAATTGCAAAAGCATCCATTGCCTATATTTCAAACCGCTCTCACTCTATGGATCAATAATATGAAATAAACACATGCACATGCTAGAATTCAATAGAGTATGGGTGTCTGATAGACCGATTTTCGTCCATACACAATTTGCAAAATTCATGATCTCATCCAAAAATAATAATGACATTTATATTTTAATTTAATGCATAGAACCGCCTTTTACACGTAGATGCACTATGTCTCGCCCCATTTTCACAAACGCGTTATATCTCGCTCTATCTAACGCATAAGTGCACACACTTTATATGCATCGGCATTTCTCTTTCACACATGCTCACAATCTCTCTCAGGGTGTCGGGGTGTCTCACGCACATGCTCTCTCTGTTTCTCTCTCTCTCTCTCTCTCCTTCTGACTACTATGTACCACTCTTTTCACTAATCTCAGTTGGAAAACAGTATTTCTCTCACATGCATATATACACACGCACGGTCTCTATTAGCCCTCTATACGCACATATATGTGCCTACGTGTCTCCCGCATGCACATTATCTTCAGGCCTCTCTCGCACACATTGCCCCCCCCCCCCGACACACCTCTCTCTTAGTAGTTGGCAGATATGATTTCATCATATCATTCGGTAGGATATCCCTGGCTGTTAGGCTAGATGGTAATACGAAGCAAAGTTTTACCCTAGTTCGGATCGGACCCTTGCAGTTGAAGAAAGAGCCTACTCCTGGTACTGTATATTAGTGATAGGGGTGTGTACAAAGTACACGTGAATACCATGCATTATGCGTGTATGTGTATACTATCGACGAACTAGGCCCCAAGTTTGTATAACATACTAAGGGCCTAGGGTTACAAATCATATATAGTCGGCTTATCACCAGTGGGGATAGAGTCCTCCGCGACTCTGGTAGCTTTGTGTTGTACGCCGAGTCCTCCACATGGGTCTTTGTATAACACATCTCGGTCCAACCTATATGTGGTGCAGGATGGAACCGACCCATGAGTCTTCATGTTGACCCACCACAACTAGAAATGATGTGCCCACCACACCACACACGCAATCGGCCACTAAGAAAATAAGCATATACAATAGTACAACGGTATCTAGCTGACGATACGTCTCCATATTTTGTTGATGACACTGACAAACTTTGCATTTGATGCGTGCTTCGTATTTTGTTGACGACACTTACGGTCATTGTATTTGAAGCGAAAGCATGATATGGTCACTGGACTTCAGGATAAGCTCATCACGGTCACCACATACATTTTGTCGGGCTAACCAACATGTGGTTGGATGGTTAGGAGGACAGTGGTTTCTTGAGCCCACCAAGGTTAAAGTCCCGGTGCTCGCATTTATCTTGTGTTAATTTCAGTATTTTCTGGCGATGTACGTTCAGTGGGAGAAGACGTTCCACTCAACTACGAGGCACCTATGGTGACTTCATAAAATCTCAAGATCATATATGCTGGCCCACTCTCTCGAAGGTGCTCGTAGGGGTAGGGTTCGCGTGTGTGCACTTATAGCGATGAGTGCTTGCGCATATATATGAGCCCTTGCGTCTGTACCGTGTTAAACAAATACATGTCATGATTATACGGTCACTGGCTCACCCGTACAACTCCGTATTTTGTTGATGACACAATCAGTTGACCAGTCAAACATTCCACGCGAAGCAACTAGTGTTGCACCATCGGGGCGTGTAACCGTGGGGCCCACCTGTCAGCCCGTATATGAAAGAAAGAAATGGCAGTTTGAGTCTGTACTGTGTTAATAAAATAGGAGTACATTTTAGGGTGATCATGCGATCACTGGCTCACCATACAGCTCCGTAATTTGTTGATAACACGATTAATTGACTAGTCAAACGGTCCACATTTAGCAGCGCACATTACCATAGGGCCCACCCGTCAGCGCGTATATGAAGGACAGAAACGGTAATAAATTAATGGTCGGTGGGCATTCGAAGTCGTGAGACCTCTAGTTGGCAGTCACCGGCGGTTGGGGGCGTTCATTGGGCGGTGGGGTGGGGATCACCAGAGAAAAAGCTCAGCACGGGGGAGGGAGGGCTAGAGGGATGGCCGGTGCGACGGCGGACCGGCGGTGGGGAGTGGTTTCAGGGAGGGCGGGCCGGCCGCAGGCGGCGGGGGCTGGCGGTTCGGCCGGTGGTGGCTCGCGGCTCAGGGGGGGTGGAGTTTGACGATAAACTGGAGGCCCTTGATTTCGTATCCAACGATTGGAAAATCTAATGAACATAGATGAAAAAGTCAGTCGACTGACGTGTAGCCTCACCCCGCACGTACACATGCACGCACGCAAGACACGCACACATGCAGGTGTGCAACACTGACACGTACACATAACGTACACACGCACGCATGCTGGCGTGCAACACTGACACGTACACATGCACTCACGAACACACGCACGTACGCACCTATTCATGCAACACTGAAACGTACCCTTGGACGCATGCAACACTCGCACGCCTGCATGCACACAGCACACTACGCAAGACACACGATCAACCTATACGTGCATGCACCCTTTTTTAAGGACATGGATTGTTACGGGTATTAATCAATCTTATCTGTGATAAGCAGAACATTGATGCCTGCAGCGGTCTTTATGAATCATAACGTATCGAACGGGCTATCAACATAGTAGGCTTATCCACATGAAAAAGATGACATCACACTCAATGAACAATCATCGATGTATGAAATGCCCGCTTCTGACCACCCTGGCCCACCAAAGGTTCCTCTGCTGTGCGCTGCCTGCGTTGGATCACTGACATGCAGGCCATGCACCCAAAGAGCCCACACGTTAGAGGAAGAATGGCACGGTGTCCTAGGTCAGAGTCGAGGGCGCCACTCACGGCACACTAGGCTGAACACGCCTCCGTGCCGCATTCAAACGCCTCCATGAAACCCGCCCGTGTGGAAGCCGAGAAACCCACTCTGGACACACGTCCGTTCATGACCGGGCCGGTGTTAAATGCAACGCCGGCCGAGCTCCTCCCGTCCGCCGTCTATTTAATCTCCTATCTAAACGAGGCCAAACGCCGGCCAAGAATCGCACACCTCCGCCGTTCCCCTATCTCCTCCACCATTTTGTCCACTCTTACAATGGCTTACGAAGAGTAGTTATTCCGCATCCAAGGCGGCTGGGTAGCCCGCCAGATACGAGCTATGCAGCTCGCTGATCGACCTCCCTCCCCTCGCCCGATGGAGCCAGTTGCCGCCCAAGTCGGCGCGCGGTTCAGCAACTCGCCGCTCCAGGCCAGCTCAATGAGGAGCGGCGCATGGGCGTCGTTGCTGCCGTCCATGCTGCCGCCTCGTACCACGTCTCCCGTTTATGTGGCCGAGACTCTCATGCCGGCGGCCGCGCCATGCAAGCAGCGACAGAAGCCAGGTGCGCGGAGAGCGATGAGTCGGTGGCCGGCGCCTCCGTGTCCGCCGCCATCATCGAGGAGAAGTAGAACACGGGAGGCCGCCGCCGCTTGGGTCCCATGAAGGCCACCATGGAGGCGACGCCGGCATACACAACAGGTGTCTTGCTGGATCTTTTTGTTGCGAGGACCTTCGTCGACCCCGCATGGGCTCTGTCGGTGTCAAAACCAGCGGATCTCGGGTAGGGGGTCCCGAACTGTGCATCTAGGCGGATGGTAACAGGAGACAAGGGACACGATGTTTTTACCCAGGTTCGGGCCCTCTCGATGGAGGTAAAACCCTACTCCTGCTTGATTAATATTGATGATATGGGTAGTACAAGAGTAGATCTACCATGAGATCAGAGAGGCTAAACCCTAGAAGCTAGCCTATGGTATGATTGTTGTTCGTCCTACGGACTAAAACCCTCTGGTTTATATAGACACCAAAGAGGGCTAGGGTTACACAGAGTCGGTTACAATGGGAGGAGATCTACATATCGTATTGCCAAGCTTGCCTTCCACGCCAAGGAAAGTCGCATCCGGACACGGGACGAAGTCTTCAATCTTGTATCTTCATAGTCCGGGAGTCCGGCCAAAGGTCATAGTCCGGCCATCCGGACACCCCCTAATCCAGGACTCCCTCAGTAGCCCCTGAACCAGGCTTCAATGACGATGAGTCCGGCGCGCAAATTGCCTTCGGCATTGCAAGGCGGGTTCCTCCTCCGAATACTTCATAGAAGATGTTGAACACAAGGATAGTGTCCAGCTCTGCAAAATAATTTCCACATACCACCGTAGAGAGAATAATATTCGCACAAATCTAATCTGCTAACGTATTCCGTAGCGTGACATCATGCCACAGCCAAGCCTGTATTCGAATCGTTTTACTGTCCCACCTCAGCACGCTTAGCGAGGCGGTTTCCTTGGCACGTCTTGTCAAAGCAGAGATCGTGTCCCCTTATTCCGGGATTCTCATCAATACGGGCGTGGGTAACCCAACTGTGCCATTGGTATGACTTCTTAATTGAAAGTGAGTCCCAAACGGTCACGGGGAGGGCTCTTGGTATTCAACCTCTTTATAAAGAGACCAAGGCTCAACTCCTTTCTTTGAATCCAATCAAATCCGCCTCTCGCCTCGAGTTCCAACACCCAAAGCTCCAGATTCAGGCGCTTCGGACCTTCAATGATGTCAGGCTCCGACCTCCAAGGCTGGTGGATGCCTTCCTCCGTTCTGGAAGAAGACGTGCGAAAGCTGAGAGATGTCAGGTATCTAACCGGCGAAATCTCGCATAGGCTGCCTGCTCAAGGGCAGGCTATTCCCACTCCCCAGCCCGGTGAGAGCATGGTGTTCGCATCTCACTTCCTTCAGGGGCTAAGCTTCCTGATTGATCCCTTCGTGAGGGGGCTCATGTTTTGTTACGGGTTGGAATTTCACGACTTAGCTCCGGAGTCCATCCTCCAAATCTCATCGTTCATTGTCGTGTGTGAGGCCTTCCTCCATATTACTCCTCACTTCGGATTGTGGCTTAAGACCTTCAAGGTAGAACCGAAGATAATCTAGGGACAGCACGCTGAGTGCGGAGGTGCTATCATAAGCAAGATTACCGATGCTCCATGGCCCGAGGGCTCTTTTCAAGAGGAGTTCGGCTTATGGCAACGAGAGTGGTTTTACATCACAGCTCCCAAGGGCACCACATGGGTGGTGCCACCTGCTTTTCGCTCAGGTCCCCCACCACGGCTAGCGTCATGGGTCAATAAAGGGCTTAACTGGGGGTCGTCCAAGGACGTGCCCTTGCTGCAGGGCCGCATTCGAGATCTCCTAGAAAGAGATATCAATTTGGCCGTAGTGGCGCAGGTTATGTTGATTCGCCGCATACTGCCCTGCAAACGTCGTCCCCTCCGTCTGTGGGAGTTTAATCCAGAAGGACCACGAGCTCTCCAACATTTTATGGGCACGACGCACGTGGAGATGTACAAATTGTTCTTCGGATCACAAGCAATGTGTCCGGACTTGTCCGAGGATGCAGGTCTGAGCTGCAATCGCCTGGATACTCAAGTAAGTAGCCCTGTACCCGGACACGCTATCCGTATGTTTATCATAAAATTGCCCTTAAAAGAGCTATCCTCTGAACAGGAGTGGATAGTGAAAGCAAAGCTTATCAGGTCTCCGGCCCCCCTCCCTGAGACCATGTCGGATCCCGTGTTGACCAGGATGCTGGAGATTGCGCCTTTGGAAGAAGGCGAATAGGGGAACCAAGAAGCTACCACCTCCGCGAAGGAGGCTATTAGGAAAGGAGGAATCGAGAATTCCCCTAACCAGGGAAAGAAAAGGACCGCCTCTGAAGACCCGGAGGCGATAGCCTCAAAGCGGGGGAAGAAATCTTCGTCAGAGGGTCCGGCGCCAGAGGGTGCCCCGGCTGCATTACGCCCCCAAGGGGATCAGCTCTCCACTGAGCCGTAAGTAAAGGGAGGGGTTTTAAAATGAGTGACATCCCTGTTTTATTTCTGAGGGAGATAACCAAAATTTTACCTTGCAGTTCGGATCTCAACCCTTCTCAGCAGAACTCATCTTCAGGGGATGTTCGTATGGAGATGATGGAGAGCGGAACGCCTCCCCCAGCTGTACCGTCTTGCGAGGTGGGCGACCCCGAGGTGTCGTCTCGGAGGGTTTCTCCGAATCCGGCCTTCGAAAAAGGTCTTCGGACGAGTCCGGCACCGTCCAGTGCATGGTCGGAGGAGCTGAAGGATCTGCTCGGGCGAGCATCTATCTAAGAAGAACATGTGTGTTGATGAACACGGCGATTAGAAGGATTTCATCTGCGGAAAGCGGATTGTACGAGGCTGCCAGGAGTTTACTAACAGGTTTTGAGGTACGCGAAATGATGTACCTTTTGACAGTTCCGCATATATAAAATGTGCCCTGTATAGATAGTAGCCCCTGAGACTCCGTGCGTTGTCAAAAATGATAGCGCGCAGAGGATCATAATCCCAGGTATAATATGTCGCCTTTTCTATGTAGGTGGCGAGGTGTTCGGTGGCTAGCCGGACTGATGAATTTGCCGAGCTAAAGCGGCAACTTCACGTGGCCGATGCCGACATCGCGCTTGTCAATGAGCGGCTGGACGAGGCACAAGGTATGTAATGTCTCCGAAGACACCTGGTAAGAGGAGCTTGATGCTCGTACCTTATAACATGTGTGCTTAATGCAGATGGTGCCGCTGCCATGGAGAACCTTCGGGCGGAACTTGCCCGAGCCAAGGAGCAAGCCAGGAAAAGCGATGCGGCTACCTTAAAGGCGGCTGAAGAGCTAAAAGCCGAACAGGCTGCTCACTGTCAGAGCAAGAAGGAAATGGCCGAGATGGCTATAAAATTGAAGAATGTTGCCGACCGTTGCAAGCTTCTTGAAAAAGATGATAGGGTGGCACAGAAGGACCTAGAAAAGGTCACTGCCGAGGCCAAGGACACTCGCTCTGCCATGAGAGCTATGAAGGAGGAGCTACGTCAGGCCGGAGATATCACGGCTGGAAAGCCCTATATGCTGCGGATGAAGTTCGGGGATCCTAAGTATGCTCCGTTGGGCCGGAAGTGGAGTGCGGCGAACACTTATCTGGATTTGGCGGCGAGTGTCGCGGACGCGACCGAACACTTCCGGGGTCTAAATGACCATGAATTGGAAGAACTTTTTTTGGTCGCAGTTCCACAACCCAGAGCGCCCACTTTCGGTATCCGATCGTTTGGCCGCATGGGCGGAGCTGAACAGGTTATCCGGACTCACCATGAAGCATGTCCTGAGTCATCTGTGGCCGAAAGGGCCCGAGCCGAGGAGTTATTTTAGCTTGGTGCAACAGTTCCTTGGTGCGGTGCCGCATATTGATTTAATGAAGAGGTCAGCGTGCATAGAGGGTGCACAGATGGCTCTTGCCCGTGTCAAGACATACTGGGCGGAGATGAAGGCCAGTGCTATTGCATCCCAGGATTCGGACGAAAGCCGAGTACCTGCCGAGCACTATTTTGAGGAAGTTCTGCAGGGCGCTCGTTTAATAGAGACGCAGTGCTTGAATGATGTTATGTTCGAATAACATGTACTATTGTAAAACAATGTTTTGATGGAATATAAAAGCTTTTTCTACTTGTGCTTTCAAGAATTAGAATACCTCTTGTGCGGCCGTTAATGTATATGTGTATATAACCTGAAAGATGGTAGTCGTTGGCTTCAGCCCCCACGCATATAATGCGGGGGTGTTTGCAGAAGGCGCATTTTCACACTTGATCCAACGTCTTGGTCCTATAAAGGAGGTGATAGCGCAGCGAACTAGGCAACCGGACTATAATGCTTTATCACTTTCACTTAGCCATAGGAGTTTGATAGTGGGGCTACTGAATAGACCCTAGGGGCACCGCACTCGCCCGAATTCAGGGCGCATGTGTGCCTGACCGGGAAACGGCCCTTCGTTAATGCGGAGGAATCCTAAAGATTCCGGCACGTCATCGAGTGGTTGACCAGTCTCTCGCTATATCATGACAGTCAGTTTTCGGCTTTCTCTACTGAGGTGCTCGCCTGGCCGAACCGGGGCACAATCGCAGTAGTTCTCCTGGTGCCGCCTTAGCCGATAGAGCGGAACATAAGGCAGGAAAACACAGGAGCCGGGCAAACCCAACATTTGACCAAAGACATGATTCGGAGCTGATGCATATAAGGCCAAACTCGCGACGCCGAACACTCCCTAAGGTATTCGGTCTTTATGAAAATGGGCTGAACAAAAGCCCTTGGTAAGAAGCCCCTAGTGTCCAGGTACGCGCAAAATTCTGGCGTGGCCACATGCCAAGATGCCAGCCTCCTCCTCGGTTATAGGAAAAAACCGGGGGATGTTATCAACAAGAGACAGTAAAAAAGGTTTACGCAGGGTCTTAATCTGAAAAGAATCCTTGAAACGGGTCCCTACTGCACGTCTGCGCCTGTGTCTCCATTGTGCCGTATCCTGGACGGGTGTAGCACGGTGTTCGTCTGTAAAAGAGAGGAACTTAGTTGAAAACAATCGTGCGAGAAATCTATGTTAAAATAAACAAAGTATAATACAGAAAATGGGTAGAATTGAGCTTTATTGTCTCTTGGTGTAAGCGCGCGGAGCCCCTTGTATAGGGGTATGCCGTATGCGGCTATTAAGCCTTCGTATGTTTACGCCGGACTCGTCGAGCCATGTTCGGGGTCTTGAACGACCTGTTTAGGTGCTCTAACTAGTAAAGCTGGTTTAGTGTGCGGCTGTCAAGGCAACCGCACCATCGTCCGCGCTCGAGGAACACTCGATATTTCCTTTTAATGAGATGATGCCTCGTGGACCGGGCATTTTGAGTGTAAGGGATGCATAATGCGGTATTGCGTTAAAGCGGGCGAAAGCTTCGTGTCCCAGTAGTGCTTGATAGCTACTTATGAATGGGGCGATGTGGAAGGTTAGCTTTTCGCTTCGGAAGTTGTTGGGGGAGCCGAACACAACTTCTAACAAGACGGAAGCCATACAATGGGTATCTGGGCCTGGCGTGACCCCTTGAAAGGAAGTGTTGCCATGCCGAATTATTATTGGGTTTATCCCCATTTTGCGGATTGTGTCCTGATATAGCAGGTTTAGATCACTCCCGCCGTCCATTAGGACTTGTGTAAAGTGGAGTCCGTCAATTATCGGATCTAAGACCAAGGCAGTCCAGCCTGCATTCCGGATACCTCTAGTGTAATCCTGGTGATCGAAGGTGATTGGTTGTAACAACCAGTGGCGGGACTCCTCTGGGATAGGCCGTATGGCGCGTATCTCCATAGGCGCCATTCTATTTTTTTCCTTTTGTCACATGAAGTGAATTTACTGTTTTGACTTCTTGTGGGAACTTCTTTTGCTCTCCGGTGCTCTGCTTGTGGGGTTCGTTGTCATCCTCGCTTGGTATGTCGAGCCCCTTGTGTTCGGCATTGAGTTTACCGGATTGCTTGAAGACCCAACAATCTCTGTGGGTGTGGTTTGCAGGCCTCCCTGAGAGTACTGTGGATTTGGCATATTTTGTCCAAGATTTTGCTGAGGTTAGATAGCTCGTCCTTATTATCTTTGGGGGTGGCTTTTTCTGATTCTGCCGAGAGCTTTTGAATCCGACGTTGATTGTCGTGATCTTCGGGCTGTTATCCTTGATCCGGCGCTGTTCCTTGCTACGGCGCGGTTTCCCGTTTCCATCTCTGACTTCGGATTTACTTGGGTCGCTGGTGCTGCTTCTTGCCAACCGGCTATCCTCTCTTGTGCAAAAGCGGGTCATGAGGCTTGTTAGTGCGGCCATTGTTCTTGGCTTTTCTTGGCCGAGGTGTCTGGCGAGCCATTCGTCTCGAATGCTATGTTTGAAAGCTGCTAGGGCTTTTGGCGTCCGGACAGTCGACTATCTGATTCTTTTTAGTAAGAAATTTGTTCCAGAGTTTCCGGGCTGACTCTCCGGGTTGTTGAGTTATATGACTTAGATCATCTGCATCCGGAGGTCGGACATAGGTCCCTTGAAAATTTGCCCGAAAAGCATCCTCGAGCTCTTCCCAACTTCCTATGGTGTTTTCGGGAAGGCTTTTAAGCCAATGCCGGGCTGGCCCTTTGAGCTTGAGGGGTAAGTATTTTATGGAGTGGAGGGCATCTCCTCTAGCCATGTGTATGTGGAGGATATAATCCTCAATCCAGACTCCAGGGTCTGTTGTTCCGTCGTATGCCTCTATGTTTACGGGCTTGAATCCCACTGGAAATTCATGGTCCAGCACCTCATCGGTGAAACATAGGGGATGTGCGGCGCCCCTGTATTTGGGTGTGCCGCGATGTTCGGATATTTGTTGCGTTGCATTGCTTACTAGAGCTTGCTTTCTTGTCCCGTAGATAGATCTGGTTGGGCCGTCTTTTGGATGCGAATCCTTGTGCAGATCGCATGCCGGATTGAGTGCGGCGCCCTTTGCCGCTCTATGTCGGTCATGGGGTCGTCTATCCGACCTGGTGGCTTCCTTGTTTTTTGACTGTGGGGGCTCTAAGGCCTCCTCATCAAATTCTGGTAGTAATTTTCGCTTCGGATAGCTCTTTGTGTGGTGACTGTCGCCGTACTTGTGTGCGGTGTTGAGTACTTTGCCCCATCTGATTCTGAGTGCATCTTCCGCTGTTTTGAGCTTCCGCTTCTGCTTTTTCAGGCTGCGCGCAGTGGCGACGAGCCTTTGGTGGAGGTTCTTATGCTCCAGCAACTTGTCCGGCGTGAGGTCGTCTGGACTATTATCTTCGCCAGGGGCGGGTTGTTCGGTTTGTTTATCCAAATTTCCATGTTCGGACGGTTGCTCAATGGCATGTTCGTCGTCCGCCGGTTCGCCCTGCTCTATGGTTGGGTCTCTGTCGAGGTGGGGTTTGGCGCGGCGCTTACGCTGCTGCTTTGATTTATTTTCGAGGGAATGGTCCCTCGTTGCGCCCTTTTGATCCTCGTCGCCGTTTCTTTTAGGTGTGTCCACCATGCATACATCGTGGGATGAGGTGGTTGTCTAGTGCCCTACAGGCGCTGGTTCTTGGTCATCTCCTTCATCGGCGTCCATACCGTCGATGTCTTCGGAGTCGAAGTCGAGCATGTCGGTTAAATCATCGACAGTGGCTACGAAGTGGGTGGTGGGTTGGTTTCGAATTTCTTCGTCATCCGCATCCCAACCTTGCTGACCATAGTCCGGCCAGGGCTCTCCTGATAAAGAGAGAGACTTTAGCGAATTCAGGATGTCGCCAAAGGGCGAGTGCTGAAATATTCCGCGGCGGTGAACTCCATGATCGGAGCCCAATTGGGTTCGATTGGAAGGGGTGTGGAAGATTCGGAGTCCGGAAAGGAGTCCGGCACCTTGGTGTCACGAGCTTCGCGAAGGACAAGACTGGTGTTCGGCGCGATCGTCGTAGAGATTCCAGCCCCCGAGGCGGTGTCCAACCATCCGTCCTCGATTGGCGCAGTCAGCTTTGAGCTAAGGGTCGGAGCGGACACCTGAGCGGCCTTCTAGACACTGTCCGGCGGCAGAGCTAGATCATGCCCCTTATGATAGTGCGGCGTGCTCAGCCGCGGCTCGAGTCCGTCGAAGATCAAGTCTCCGCGGATGTCAGCCGTGTAGTTCAAACTTCCAAATCTGACCTGATGGCCAGAGGCGTAGCTTTCGATCTGCTCCAGATGGCCAAGCGAATTGGCCCGCAGTGCAAAGCCGCCGAATACGAAGATCTGTCGGGGGAGAAAAGTCTTACCCTGGACCGCGTCGTTGTTGATGATCGAAGAAGCCATCGGGCCTAAAGGTGACGACACAGAGGAACTCTGAATGAAAGCACCAAGTCGGTGTCAAAACCGGCGGATCTCGGGTAGGGGGTCCCGAACTGTGCGTCTAGGCGGATGGTAACAGGAGACAAGGGACACGATGTTTTTACCCAAGTTCGGCCCCTCTCGATGGAGGTAAAACCCTACTCCTGCTTGATTAATATTGATGATATGGGTAGTACAAGAGTAGATCTACCACGAGATCGGAGAGGCTAAACCCTAGAAGCTAGCCTATGGTATGATTGTTGTTCGTCCTACAGACTAAAACCCTCCAGTTTATATAGACACCGGAGAGGGCTAGGGTTACACAGAGTCGGTTACAATGGGAGGAGATCTACATATCGTATTGCCAAGCTTGCCTTCCACGCCAAGGAAAGTCCCATCCGGACACGGGATGAAGTCTTCAATCTTGTATCTTCATAGTCCGGGAGTCCCGCCAAAGGTCATAGTCTGGCCATTCGGACACCCCCTAATCTAGGACTCCCTCAGGCTCCACGGAAGAGGGGAATGTTAGGATGAACTCGAGCCGGTGCCGGACATGGCGAAGTAGTGGTCGGTGATGAACTCGAACCGGTGCCGGCCACCATCATCTTCGGCACCAGCCAATGATATCCATTGGGCAGTGGGGAAGCGAGCCATCCTTTGCGCTGAAGCATATACCTCCAGGGCTCCCGACGGTCCGGTGATCGTGCTGCCAGACATGAGGAACATAAATCGATCGGCGGGCGACCATTTAGGCCAGGTATTATATACCTGTGCTGTCCAGAACTAGCACCGCGTAGTTCATTTGAATGTAATGAAATTCGTCATGTTTGTATGAAAATCCGGTATTTTATATGATTTCCGTCGTTGTTTATATGAAATATCAGTTTGTCTACGTGTTTGCTTGAATTTTGTCCGGTTGGTTGAGTTGTTGTCATAATGTGTGCGGCTACAGTTGGATGGCATAATTTGCGGGTCATCGGTCGGTCTACGGGCGGCTCGGGCGGCGTTGTGGGACAAAAAAACACAGCTCCTGCGAGCTCATCTCCGACATGCGCGCTGGAGGATGCATGACAGCATGAGCACCCAAGCCATTCCTCGTTCATCGGTGGCAAAGGCACCGGTGGACAAAAGGGTCACCAATATTTTGGCTACCCCGGGCAAGATCCAAACAGCCCCTCCCAACAGATTCAAATCCCTCGTTCGCCGTGGAATTTTGCCATGTGTTGTTTTCATGGACTAGCAAGATGCCCGTGCATTGCATGGAACATCAAGATGCATTTTTTTACAAACTCCCGCATGCATGCAAGGGATAATTAATGTCCTCCTTTGCTAGTACCACGAGGCAAACACCATTAATATTGCATCGAGTTAGTGTTAGTGGCCTTGTATATCTATAAATTGTAATTTTGATAGTGGCCACTTGTAGTATATAAAAATGGAGGGATAAAGATGAGAGACAGGGTGAGGAGGAGTGGGGCGTGGTGGTGACTCGTGGTCGGACTGGGCGGAGGCATGGGGATGGACGGCGCATTATGTCTAGGTTTGTATCTCTCTCACACACACCCACGTAGGTGGGGGCGTGCGCGAAGAGAAGAGGTGCACGCACGGCGCACGTACTCCCGTCTCTTTCCCAACCACACCCACGCGGATACACGGTGGAGCTCATTTCTGTATGAAAAAGGCAACCCACATGGTAATTTGACACGTGTACTGGTTGTCCACTTGGTGGAGGGAGGATCGTCTACCACGGGTGAACAAACAAATTGCGATTTGACATGTTATGTTAAAAAAAAGAGGCAAACCATGTGGGGCCTACCTTAGAGGCAAGGCTCTATACACTGGAGTACTTTTGATGTCTCCTGTCAACTCGCAGAACGAGGAGAAGCTTGCTTAGTACACCGTCTCCCCCGCCCACGGGCGCGGTGGCTCGCAGGATGAGGTGAAGCTTGCTTAGGCTGCTCATAGTGGAAGTAACATAGGTAGTAACATGATTGCCACATAGGCAAGAAATATGATGTGGCAAGTAATTAATGAGGAGAGATGCAAATGGAGTAACATAATATGTTACCATCACATAGAGGTGCCCAATGTAAAATGAGTCTACAAAGTAATAAATGAAGCCATTTATGTTACCACATCTATGACACTACCCACTATGGAGGTAGTAACATAGACTTGTAACATGTGCATGTTACTAGTATAAGTTACTCCCCACTATGACTAGCCTTACGAGTAGTAGTAGTAGTAGTACTCCTACTACTGTACGCCTTACGCCCGCTCCCTCGCCCACGTGCACGGTGGCTCGTAGCACGAGGAGAAAATTTTACTACTCCCTCCGTTTACTCCTCGTCCCTACTACATGCCTTGGTTAGTACTCCCTCCATTTACTTATACAAGGCCATTATAAAAAAATACATTTTGCATCTATACAAGGCCACAAATAGTAATTGAGACAAAAGTTACTACTCCCTCTTTTCCAGTTTATGGCTTAATTTCAAAATCTCTCCAACCAAGGTAGATGGTGAGTGGTCGAATTAATTTTGTAGTTTGCACAAGTAATTAGTACACTCATTTTTCTCAAGAAGTTATGTTTATCGAGGCATTAATTAGAACGAATGCATGAATGACCACTAGATTTCCATGAAGTTGTACATGCATTGGTTAGTTTCCTCTTGACACTGCTTGCGTCGGGTGATCTAACGCACCTCGAAATCCAACATGTAATGGTACTACTACTAGTATAGTAGAATTATACTTATCAAACGGAAAAATGAATGTTTTTGAGATGAGCCCTATAAACTGTCACGCCCAATATGCGACCCTATCCAAAAGGAACTTGAAGGTCCCACCAAGGATAGACCCGCATATTGAAACGCTTTTGCAAGGTGGATATCATTACATCAACATTACATAATAGCTGGGGATACATACAAGAGGCATACAATGCCACACGAATACAACATCGCAATACATAAGAGCATCATCCGACTACGGATGAAACACAAACAGAAACTCAAACGACATCCACCCTGCTAGCCCAGGCTGCCGACCTGGAACCTATCCCCTGATCAAAGAAGAAGCAGAAGAAGAACTCCAAGACAAGCAAACATCGCTCTCGCGTCATGATCATCGCATAACCTGTACCTGCAACTGTTGTTGTAGTAATCTGTGAGCCACGAGGACTCAGCAATCCCATTACCATGGGTATCAAGACTAGCAAAGCTTAAAGGGAAGGAAGGGGTAAAGTGGTGAGGTTGCAGCGGGACTAAGCATATATGGTGGCTAACATACGCAAATAAGAGCGAGAAGAGAGCAAGCGGAACGATCGTGAAACTAGCAATGATCAAGAAGTGATCCTGAACTCCTACTTACGTCAAACATAACCCAAAGACCGTGTTCACTTCTCGGACTCCGCCGAGAAGAGACCATCACGGCTACATACACGGTTGATGCATTTTAATTCGGATCTGGTGTCAAGTTATCTACAACCGGACATTAACGAATTCCCATCTGCCTATAACCGCAGGCACGGCTTTTGAAAGATTATACCCTGCAGGGGTGTCCCAACTTAGCCCATGATAAGCTCTCGCGATCAACGAAGGATATACCTTCTCCCAGGAAGACCCGATCAGACTCGGAATCCCGGTTTACAAGACATTTCGACAATGGTAAAACAAGACCAGCAAAGCCGCCCGATGCGCCGACAATCCCGATAGGAGCTGCACATATCTCGTTCTCAGGGCAACACCGGATGCGACATCCTACGAGTAAAACCAAACCTCGAGTTTCCCCGAGGGGGCCCCGCGGTCTACTCGGTTCGGACCAACACTTAGACAAGCACTGGCCCAGGGGGGGCTAAAATAAAGATGACCCTCGGGTTGGCTGACCCAAGGGAAAGGGATAGGTGGTGGTGAGGCAAATGGTAAAACCAAGGTTGGGCCTTGCTGGAGGAGTTTTATTCAAAGCAAACTATCAAGGGGGTCCCATAAATCACCCGACCGCGTAAGGAACGCAAAATCCGGGAACATAACACCGGTATGACGGAAACTAGGGCGGCAAGAGTGCAACAAAACACCAGGCAAAAGGCCGAGTCTTCCACCCTTTACCAAATATATAGATGCATTCATAATATAAGAGATATTGTGATATCCCAACCAAAAATCCTGTCCACCATGGAGTAATCTTCAACTTCACCTGCAACTAACAACGCTATAAGAGGGGCTGAGCAAAGCGGTAACATAGCCAAGCAATGGTTTGCCAGGAAGGGTGTCAAAGGTTAGAGGTTCATGGCAATTTGGGATGGCCTGATGAGCAAAAGATAGGTAACGCAGCATAGCGATAGAACGAAGCAACTAGCATAGCAATGATAGTAGTGAGATCCAGGGTAGCGGTCATCTTGCCTGAAATCCCGCAAGGAAGAAGAATGAGTCCATGAAGAACACGAACGGAAGTAGTCGAACGGATCCTCACAATCGCAACATAACCGGAACTAAGAAGCAACACCGGAAAGAAAGAAACAACATGGTAAATGCACAAGCATAATCATGGCATGATGCACAATCAAGTATGATGCATGTCCGGTTTAAAGAGGCATGGCATGGCAAAGTGCAACAAACAACATTACATGTTAAGTGGAGCTCAATATGCAACAAGTTGCATATTGACGGAACACCACATCCAAGTTGTTTAGTTCGCTCTCACTTAGGTACCCAACAACATTAAATGTTGTTAAACATGGCAAGAGGTGAAGCATATGAAAAACTACCTATCTAGACAAGTTTAAATGAGGCTGGAATAACAAACAACAAGTCCGGAAAATCCCCATATGCATATTTTAGATTCGGTACTGTTCTGCCCTAAACAATATTTTAGGGTTGTTAAATAGGAAAATAAAGTGCAACATGTTAATCTATGCATTTTTTCCACCCCATTTACATATAAAGTTTATTTAAAACCGAGCTACGGTTATTTAGTTATGAAATAAAGCATTTTAACATGGCATTTAAGCAAATTTAAACAAACAGCAATTTTAAATATTTTAACATGGATGAAAGTTGCAGATTATGAAACTAGATGAAAAACTAAGCATTTTCCATATATAGAACATTTTAATCCGATGCACCATTTGTGAGTTATTAAATGCATGATCTAGGGGGACTATTCTGTAAAACTGACAGACTCTGGAAAATTGATTAAACGTCCAGAACTGGAAAAAAAACATTGCGGGCTGAAACTGGAGGCTGAGGGAGCTGCTCACATTGGGCCAAGCCTAGTCGGTGGAGGCGGGCTCGCGGGCTGCAGACTTGGGGGCCCACAAACAGAGAGGTCGGCTCGGGTTGAGGCCCAAGCGGGGCACTGGAGCAGGCGATCGAGCTCTCACGCTTGATCTGGTCAATGGGCGGGGGCGCTCGGTCATGACGAAGCAGAGGAGGCAGAGGAAGACGGGGACGAGCGCCTGGAACGAGCAGAGGGACTTGGCGCGGGGGACTCCGGCGGGACGGCTGCGGATCTGGTCCGTGGGCCATGGATCTGGCCGGAGACGGGAGAGGAAGGCGCGGTCATGGATCTCCAAGTGGCGGCGCCATGGTTCCCTGTGGAGAAGAGGCAGGGAGATGAGACGGGAGGGAGAAGGGAAGAAGAAAGGAGAGACAGGGAAGGAGAAGGCGGCCCTGCTGGTGCTCGTCTTGGCCGGTTCGGGCGGCGGGCGGAGCAGCTCCGGCGGTGGCGAGGTTCGACAGCGACGGGGATGACCGGCTGGGCTGCTACTCCGGTTGGCGTGGCAGCGAGGCAAAGGAGCTCGTGCTCCTTGGCGACGGGAGGCTCGGGGCATGAGCAGGGGAGGCTGGGCTTGGAGGCGAAGCGCTCGATCCACTCGGGATCGAGATGCTCGGGCGGCTGCACAGAAAACCAGGGATCTGGTCGGAGGCTGTGGTAGGTGGGGATGGATCCCGAGAAAGAGAGCGGCGGCTGCGCGGATGGGACTGGGTAGACTAGGGTTAGGCTAGGTTGGTTTATATAGCAGGTGGACTAGGTTTAGGGGCTAAACTGAAACCTTCGATCGAAATCAAGTGGTTGTGAATAAATGGCTTAGGGGAGTCCAATAAATAAAATGGAGATATTTTGTAGATGTTTGGGGATGATCCGGATCCAACGGTCACGATAGCTCGGGCCGGGTTCGGGGGAGTTTCGGACGCACGCGCGAGGGGTCTGAGAGCTGGCAAGAGGGGTTAGGTGGTCAGGGTCAAGAGGGAAGCGAAAACCCGATTGGTCTCGGAACGGTCAACGAAAACAAGGGGGGACACGGCAACTACGAGCGGATGCAAGTTTTATGAAAATGATGCCGATGCAATGCGAATGATGACATGAGACGAGATGCATAACAAGAACAAAATGCAAAACAACAGACAAAAACCCAACCACGGAGGAAATAATAAATCACATAGCCGGAAATGGCAAGAGTCGGAGTTACGTATATGGAAAGTTGTATCCGGGGCGTTACAACACTCCACCACTACGAGAGGATCTCGTCCCGAGATCTAGGATGGCACCGGAGGGAAAAGAAAGAGGAAGAGAAGAGGTAAAACTAAGTTGCTTCTTCGACAAACGAGTGAAACCATGAACCTTGAGAGGTTGAGCAATTTAAAAGAAAGAGTACAACAGAGATGAACGAGATTGCAAACAATCTGTTGGAAAAGAGGAACAAGGAACATTACGAGAACTTGAAGGTTGCAAAGACATGAATCAAGAGTTTAATGGACAAGATAGGGTTCAAAACCACTCCAGTTACAACAAGATGAGATAGGAAGAATTCGGGCAGCACTCCGGTTGAACATGGAAGGAATAGAACATGAACTTGAGAAGATGGGAAGATACTTGATGAAATCAACAACACACTGCCTCCGGAAGTATTGAAAGAATGGCATAATGGGTAAGAAGGATTTCAGACAGCACTCAGGTTGAAAAGAGAGGCAAAACTTGATAAGATTAAAGAACTTGAAGAGATGACACAACACTCCGGTTAAATGGAGAAGCAAGGAGAAGAACATGATCTTGCCAAAGCAAGATGATGAGTGAAAAGAGCAACATCACAATGCCTCCGGAACGAAAGAATAGAAGCTAGATTGTTGGGATAAAGGGGCCGAGAAGAAAATGACAATTTCTGCCACAAATGAACTTGGAAAGCATCCTTGCAAAGAAGGATTGAACGGAGTTGTTGGAAAATCAACAACGAAAAACACAAGTTTGTAGTGGGCTTATGGAAAACTTCTCAAAATTGAGGCAAAATTCTGCCACTAACGGAAACAATAGATTGGATTGAGGTCAACATGGAGATGACAACTCCTTTCACTGAGAGGATAGGAGAAAAACTTGGATCATTCATAAGCACCACAATAGCAACATTCCTTAGGGAAGGCTTTAGGTTAAATATAACCTAAGATAACTGCAACGAAGAAGTTGATTGGTCGAAAAGATCTCTTGAATGAAGAGAAAATGATGGATTTAAAATACCTCATTCTTGACAACATATGAATCATGAAACATGAAGGTAATTGTCAAGAGTGACATAACACCACCTCAAAAGATAAGGTAGAAAGAATTTCACTTTGGAATGCAAGATGAAGAATACTTGAACTCCTCAAAAAAAGACATGTGTTGAGCACCATGTTTATTTTTTGAGTAAAGCTTGGCGGATCTTAGCTCCAAGAGAAATCTTGAAGAACAAAATGAGAATGAAAGAAATCCTTGATGAACCATCATGCAGAGCCTTCATGAAGAACTCCGGTAATGAAAGGATGATAGAAAGAAAGAGAAGATGAAAACACAAGGTGAAACCTTGCGATGATTTAGATGGAGCTTTGCGACGATATACCTGAGAAAACTTGGAACTCCGGAAACGAAAAGATGAAACATCTCGAACCGGGAAATGTGACATGATGAACAACTCCGGAAAGAAGAAACTAGATTACTTGGATGAAACAATAATAAGAATTACATTATGCCTATCCTTCACCAATTTAAATTGATGACAAGCAACGGATTTGGCATACTACTTATTCTCGTAGAAAGGATTAAGAGGGATATAGCACAAGCTTGAGAAGGTTTTGATGGAACCACTGGTGGGATTTGGAAACAACGAATGAATGAATGAATTGATACGACGACGAATGAAGAGAAATCTTGAACGAACCACTGTAAGAATTGAAAATGAACATAGCAAAGGCACAATTCACCGGGAAGAATTGGAAAACGAATGAAGATACTTGAGGGGGTTTAAATACATGAGAACAATGAGATCATGAACTAATTAGAGGGTATTTGAATGATGCACCGGTAAGATTTGGAGAACGAGAACTAAAAGTTGGAATGAATAATTCTGAGAAGATGGGCTCCGGAGAATCAAACTGTAAAGACTCCTGAATTGCTCCGGATGGGTGAAAAGAATTCTCACAATTGAAAGCAATTATGAGAGGATGGTATAAAGCTAGAACCATGAATCTCTGGAAGAACGGGTAAGGATTTAAGAGGAACTCTTCTTCTGTGTTCAAAGCTGAGAATGACGATGAGAAACACCACCATGAATTGTTGAGATACTCCGGGATGAAAATTAGAAAGGTTGAACCAACGATGAAAAGAATTTGAAAGATCTTGGAGAAGGACATATGACTGATGAAGATTCATTCTTTCGTCAAACTTCGAAAGACTTTGGGAATAGCTCCGGATAAGTTAGAAGAGTCAGGTAAGATCCTGGGAAAAGATCTGTGGGTTAGGGCCCACTCAAAAGAAACATCGTTGAAATGATTGCTTGAAATAGAGATTGCACCGGTAGAATTAAATGACTTGAATGAGATAACAACCTCAAAATAACTTGAACTGATTGAGAATGGAAACACGAATCTTCCGAGATATCTTGAGCACTCCGGATAAGAATAGAGAGAGGTGAACAATTATGAGAGGCACCGGCATGAGAAAACATTTGAACGAGGATAAGGATATGATCAACACCGAAAGCTTGAGATTAATCCACCGAAGAAGAAAAGAGACGAAGAATGATAAACTTGAAACTCCTGGCCGTCTTCATGATAATCACTGGGTAAGAACATTGATTGAAAAGAATGAAGAGACTTCACATGAATAAAATGGATACATGATTAAAATATATGAGTCCTTGAAGAAAAAGGGTGGGAGGGCATTAAAACAAAGACAACTTGGGACGGATGAAACAAATACCATTGAGAAAACTTAGAATTGATCTTGCGGATGGGGAGAATGATGGGATCATCTCGAAGAGAAACACATAGGTTGGAAAAGGATTAACATGACAACCTCAATGATCAAAAGGATTAGTATTCACAAAGCAATATGAGAACACCATTTAGGAAAGGTATGGATTCAATTTGACTTTGAAGCAACTCGAATACCACAAATAAAACAATACAAAGGATTTGGCTTACAGAATAAGCCGGAACAAACATATGATAGACCCCATGTCGTATCAAGTGTCTGTTGGAAAGATAAAACTAGAGCTACTTGAATTCCCACCTATAAACTCCCGAAACTTTCTGGTTATGCAATCTGGTGTTGGGGATACAGGGGAAGCAATATATCTCACCCAAACTAACAATACCTACATCCAAGCTGTATCCATCCGTCAACACATAACCAAGAAAACTCCGGAAATTGTGTACCTCAACCTTCAAAAAGCATCCGTTATACGAGCTATGGCAATACTCCCGAACTCCCCAGTACTGGGTGACGTCGAGGTTATCTCACCAACAACTGCATAAAAGAGATTTTCGATGTCAGCAAAACTCAGGTATTCCAGAACTGCAACGATAAAATTGTGATGACAACACCTCGGAGCTCAACTCCCCGGGTCAAAGCCACATAATAGATAGGAGGCACCAAGAACAATGTTCTCGTCACAAAACCATCGGAACGATTCCAAGATACCCGCGTGATCCTAAAAAAATTTAGTGAAATTTGAGGAGAGGAAAGACAAAACATCTACGTCGAGAGTCCTCACCAGAGCGACGAAGGGGACTGAGGAGTAAAAAGAATCCTACTCTCCGATATATATAATCCTAAGACTCAAAATAGTTTTTTTCTAGACTCAACAGCGGCCAACAAACAAGGGGGCTCCTATGGTCGGTCGAGGCTCTGATACCAACTTGTCACGCCCAATATGCGACCCTATCCAAAAGGAACTTAAAGGTCCCACCAAGGATAGACCCGCATATTGAAACGCTTTTGCAAGGTGGATATCATTACATCAACATTACATAATAGCTGGGGATACATACAAGAGGCATACAATGCCACACGAATACAACATTACAATACATAAGAGCATCATCCGACTACGGATGAAACACAAACAGAAACTCAAACGACATCCACCCTGCTAGCCCAGGCTGCCGACCTGGAACCTATCCCCTGATCGAAGAAGAAGCGGAAGAAGAACTCCAAGACAAGCAAACATCGCTCTCACGTCATGATCATCGCATAACCTATACCTGCAACTGTTGTTGTAGTAATCTGTGAGCCACGAGGACTCAGCAATCCCATTACCATGGGTATCAAGACTAGCAAAGCCTAAAGGGAAGGAAGGGGTAAAGTGGTGAGGCTGCAGCAGCGACTAAGCATATATTGTGGCTAACATACGCAAATAAGAGCGAGAAGAGAGCAAGCGGAACGATCGTGAAACTAGCAATGATCAAGAAGTGATCCTGAACTCCTACTTACGTCAAACATAACCCAAAGACCGTGTTCACTTCCCGACTCCGCCGAGAAGAGACCATCACGGCTACATACACGGTTGATGCATTTTAATTTGGATCTGGTGTCAAGTTATCTACAACCGGACATTAACAAATTCCCATCTGCCTATAACCGCAGGCATGGCTTTCGAAAGATTATACCCTGCAGGGGTGTCCCAACTTAGCCCATGATAAGCTCTCGCGATCAACGAAGGATATACCTTCTCTCAGGAAGACCCGATCAGACTCAGAATCCCGGTTTACAAGACATTTCGACAATGGTAAAACAAGACCAGCAAAGCCGCCCGATGCGCCGACAATCCCGATAGGAGCTGCACATATCTCGTTCTCAGGGCAACACCGGATGAGACATCCTACGAGTAAAACCAAACCTTGAGTTTCCCCGAGGGGGCCCCGCAGTCTACTCGGTTCGGACCAACACTTAGACAAGCACTGGCCCGGGGGGGCTAAAATAAAGATGACCCTCGGGTTGGTCGACCCAAGGGAAAGGGATAGGTGGTGGTGAGGCAAATGGTAAAACCAATGTTGGGCCTTGCTGGAGGAGTTTTATTCAAAGCGAACTGTCAAGGGGGTCCCATAAATCACCCGACCGCGTAAGGAACGCAAAATCCGGGAACATAACACCGGTATGACGGAAACTAGGGCGGCAAGAGTGGAACCAAACACTAGGCAAAAGGCCGAGTCTTCCACCCTTTACCAAATATATAGATGCATTCATAATATAAGAGATACTGTGATATCCCAACCAAAAATCCTGTCCACCATGGAGTAATCTTCAACTTCACCTGCAACTAACAACGCTATAAGAGGGGCTGAGCAAAGCGGTAACATAGCCAAGCAATGGTTTGCTAGGAAGGGTTTCAACGGTTAGAGGTTCATGGCAATTTGGGATGGCTTGATGAGCAAAAGATAGGTAACGCAGCATAGCGATAGACCAAAGCAACTAGCATAGCAATGATAGTAGTGAGATCTAGGGTAGCGGTTATCTTGCCTGAAATCCCGCAAGGAAGAAGAATGAGTCCATGAAGAAGACGAATGGAAGTAGTCGAACGGATCCTCACAATCGCAACATAACCGGAACTAAGAAGCAACACCGGAAAGAAACAAACAACATGGTAAATGCACAAGCATAATCATGGCATGATGCACAATCAAGTATGATGCATGTCCGGTTTAAAGAGGCATGGCATGGCAAAGTGCAACAAACAACATTACATGTTAAGTGGAGCTCAATATGCAACAAGTTGCATATTGACGGAACACCACATCCAAGTTGTTTAGTTCGCTCTCGTTTAGGTACCCAACAACATTAAATGTTGTTAAACATGGCAAGAGGTGAAGCATATGAAAAACTACCTATCTAGACAAGTTTAAATGAGACCGGAATAACAAACAACAAGTCCGGAAAATCCCCATATGCATATTTTAGATTCGGTACTGTTCTGCCCTAAACAATATTTTAGGGTTGTTAAACAGGAAAATAAAGTGCAACATGTTAATCTATGCATTTTTCCACCCCATTTACATATAAAGTTTATTTAAAACCGAGCTACGATTATTTAGTTATGAAATAAAGCATTTTAACATGGCATTTAAGCAAATTTAAACAAACAGCAATTTTAAATATTTTAACATGGATGAAAGTTGCAGATTATGAAACTAGATGAAAAACTAAGCATTTTCCATATATAGAACATTTTAATCCGATGCACCATTTGTGAGTTATTAAATGCATGATCTAGGGGGACTATTCTGTAAAAACTGACAGACTCTGGAAAATTGATTAAATGTCCAGAACTGAAAAAAAAACGTTGCAGGCTGAAACTGGAGGCTGAGGGAGCTTCTCACATTGGGCCAAGCCCAGTCGGTGGAGGCGGGCTCACGGGCTGCAGACTTGGGGGCCCACAAACAGAGAGGTCGGCTCGGGTTGAGGCCCAAGCGGGGCGCTGGAGCAGGCGATCGAGCTCTCACGCTCGATTTGGTCAACGGGCGGGGGCGCTCGGTCATGACGAAGCAGAGGAGGCAGAGGAAGACGGGGACGAGCGCCTGGAACGAGCAGAGGGACTTGGCGTGGGGACTCCGGCGGGACGGCTGCGGATCTGGTCCCTAGGCCATGGATCTGGCCGAAGACGGGAGAGGGAGGCGCGGTCATGGATCTCCAAGTGGCGGCGCCATGGTTCCCTGTGGAGAAGAGGCAGGGAGATGAGACGGGAGGGAGAAGGGAAGAAGAAAGGAGAGACACGGAAGGAGAAGGCGGCCCTGCTGGTGCTTGTCTTGGCCGGTTCGGGCGGCGGGCGGAGCAGCTCCGGCGGTGGCGAGGTTCGGCAGCGACGGGGATGACCAGCTGGGCTGCTACTCCAGTTGGCGTGGCAGCGAGGCAAAGGAGCTCGTGCTCCTTGGCGACGGGAGGCTCGGGGCATGAGCAGGGGAGGCTGGCCTTGGAGGCGAAGCGCTCGATCCACTCGGGATCGAGATGCTCGGGCGGTTGCACGGAAAACCAGGGATCTGGTCGGAGGCTGTGGTAGGTGGGGATGGATCCCGAGAAAGAGAACGGCGGCGGCGCGGATGGGACTGGGTAGACTAGGGTTAGGCTAGGTTGATTTATATAGCAGGTGGACTAGATTTAGGGGCTAAACTGAAACCTTCGATCGAAATCGAGTGGTTGTGAATAAATGGCTTAGGGGAGTCCAATAAATAAAACGGAGATATTTTGTAGATGTTTGGGGATGATCCGGATCCAACAGTCACGACAGCTCGGGCTGGGTTCGAGGGAGTTTCGGACGCGCGCGCAAGGGGTCTGAGAGCTGGCAAGAGGGGTTAGGTGGTCAGGGTCAAGAGGGAAGCGAAAACCCGATTGGTCTCGGAACGGTTAACGAAAACAAGGGGGGACACGACAACTACGAGCGGATGCAAGTTTTATGAAAATGATGTCGATGCAATGCGAATGATGACATGAGACGAGATGCATAACAAGAACAAAATGCAAAACAACAGACAAAAACCCAACCACGGAGGAAATAATAAATCACATAGCCGGAAATGGCAAGAGTCGGAGTTACGAATATGGAAAGTTGTATCCGGGGCGTTACATAAACCCTAGTGGGTACGTACTCCATAAAAACAGATTTTTCCAAAACTAAGTCGCTCCCTTTCATGAATTCTGTAGTATACTCCTCCGTCGACGCTCCCTTTCATGAATTATGTACTTCATATCACCGACATTCGGGACATATAGCAACCGGGTCGACGTGTCAAGCACCAAATAACAGTGCAGAATAGCAGGGGGGCGCACCCCACTCGTACCGGCCCAGTAGTAGTAAAGAGCAATGAGACGTCAAATCACAATGCTGCACCTTCCCAAATGAACGAAGCAACCATATTATTTCACACTTCGGTTCGCCATCATCCCAAACCACGTAGTATTGCTTCTGCCTCAAGAGGGACATGCGCATCGCCTTGGTACATCATGACACGTGGGACCGCATGACAGGCCATGCTCCCCCGCCGATCGCTCGGTAAAATCACCTCATTTTTACTATACTTCCTCCGTATCGGTTTACTACATGGCATGCACATCGTTCTAGGTTGAGAATTTAACTGGCTATATATGTGATGAACAGTACTCTAGCCTTTTAAAAAATTTATACTTTTTTACAGTAGTACTATCGATGGATTGCGCCATGGAGCAAAAATTGAAATTAAAAAAAAGGTGGTGCATATAGAGAGCGCTCGTCGCCAAATTATGCATATAGTACTATTAAAAAAGCTAGTACGTGCTTAATTGGGGTGCTAAATTCTATTAAAGAAATACTAGTAGTATGTACATACTGAAGAGTTAAAGTAACGAGAAGAAACATAACATAGTTCTGTTGGGGGCTCAGCGCAACACACCCCTCAAATTAAACTAAGCACACTTGAAATTAAACTATGCAACTAATCTGGTAGACACTGCATTAGAAGTTTAGAACCACCATGAGCAACAACACTGCCACCTTACTCGGAGTCCTCGTCCACGTCCTCGACTTTGTCCTTGTCCCTCTTCCTCTTGGCTGATACTTCTTTGCCTGAACCGCACACTTGGCTATTGCTCTTCATCCAACCCTTGTAGATATTGAAACAAAGGTAGCCATCCATTGCAGCATAGTGGATGTGGTCTATATCTAGTACATTCCGCTGCCATGCATGACGATGAAACATGTAATGAGGTTTCTCCAGTTTACGGTACGAAGGATGAACCATGGCTCCTGCCAGGGTTAGCATTGAAGGCTGACGAGAGGGCAGCAGCCGATTCTTCCGGAGGTCGAAGGGGTTGCCTACAATGAGGCCTATCCGACCCAGGACTTCTTTGTCGTTCTTAAAGTCTACAATAACGAATTTCACTGTTTTGTCCTTGAGGAAGTTCTTAAAATCCTGGCACTCAACGTCGGCATGGCATATGTGGTAGACCAAGCAAACGTTATGTACGCAAACCTGGATCACAGCGGGCTTCTTCCTCTCTTAGTCCTTTAGATGCTTCTCTCGTCCCAGGACTGTGGTGTACTCAACATCTAGCCCAGCGACCCACTCATCATCTGAGTTTTCAAACATGCATCTGAAGCGAGAAAGGCATCCTTTCACCGTCGTGGAAGAACGGGTGTAGATGACGTCAAACTCATCATCGGTGATGGTTCTAACCTTGTACTCACCGCCGATCGTGGAGATTTGGGACGCCATGGATTTGGGAGGAGGGTTAGGATTAGTGGAACTGCCGTAATGTGAATGGATGGGACGACTAGGAGCGAACCATCGTAGTATTGAAGGACGTGCAGGGACGAGCAGGAGCGAACTGCCAGCATGCGAACGGCGGGGTAGTGGCTTTCCATTCTCCCATGATACAGGCTGATGACCCACAAGTGTAGGGGATCAATCATAGTCCTTTCGATAAGTAACAGTGTCAAACCCAACGAGGTGCAGAAGGAAATGATAAGCGGTTTTCGGTAAGGTTTTCTCTGCAAGCACTGAAATTGTAGGTGATAGATAGCTTTGTGATAAGATAAATAGTAACGAGCAATAAGTAAATAAAGTAAATAAGGTGCAGCAAGGTGGCCCAATCCTTTATGTAGCAAAGGATAAGCCTGGACAAATTCTAATAATGAGAAAGGAGCTCCCGAGGACACATGGGAATTATCGTCAAGCTAGTTTTCATCACGTTCATATGATTCGTGTTCGGTACTTTGATAATTTGATATGTGGGTGGACCGGTACTTGGGTACTGCCCTTACTTGGACAAGCATACCACTTATGATTAACCCCTATTGCAAGCGTCCGCAACTACAAAAGAAGTATTAAGGTAAACCTAACCACATCATTAAACATATGGATCCATATCAGCCCCTAACGAAGCAACACATAAACTAGGGTTTAAGTTTCTGTCACTCTAGCAACCCATCATCTACTTATTACTTCCGCATGCCTTCCTCTAGGCCCAAATAATGGTGAAGTATCATGTAGTCGACGTTCACATAACACCACTAGAGGAAAAGACAACATACATCTCATCAAAATATCAAACGAATACCAAATTCACATGACTACTAATAGCAAGACTTCACCCATGTCCTCAGGAACAAAAGTAACTACTCACAAAGCATATTCATGTTCATAATCATAGGAGTAATAATATGCATAAAGGATCTGAACATATGATCTTCCACCAAGTAAACCAATTAGCATCAACTACAAGGAGTAATCAACACTACTAGCAACCCACATGTACCAATTTGTGGTTTTTATACAAGATTGGATACAAGAGATGAACTAGGGTTTTGAGAAGAGATGGTGCTGGTGAAGATGTTGATGGAGATTGACCCCCTCCCAATGAGAGGATTGTTGGTGATGATGTTGGTGATGATTTCCCCCTCCCGGAGGGAAGTGTCCCCGGCAGAACAGCTCCGCCAGAGCCCTAGATTGGTTCCTCCAAGGTTCCGCCTCGTGGCGGCGGAGTTTCGTCCCGTAAGCTTTCCCACGATTTTTTCCAGGGTAAAAGCGATGATATAGCAGAAGATGGACACCGGAGGCCCACCAGGGGCCCAGGAGATAGGGGTGCGCCCTATAGGGGCGGTGCGCCCCTATCTCCTGGACAGGGTGTGGGCCCCCTGGTGTATTTCTTTCGCTCAGAAATTCTTATTAATTCCAAAAGGTTGTTTTGTGGAGTTTCAGGACTTTTGCGGCTGTGCAAAATAGGTTTCCAATGTTTGCTCCTTTTCCAGCCAGAATTCCAGGTGTCGGCATCCCCCCTCTTCATGGTAAACCTTGTAAAATAAGAGAGAATAGCCATAAGTATTGAGATATAGTGTGTAATAACAGCCCATAATGCAATAAATATTGATATAAAAGCATGATGCAAAATGGATGTATCAACTCCCCCAAGCTTAGACCTCGCTTGTCCTCAAGCGAAAACCAAAATCGAAAAATATGTCCACATGTTTAGAGATAGAGGTGTCGGTAAAAATAAAATACGGACATGAGGGCATCATGATCATTCTTATAACAGCAACATATATAGATTTTATCATACAATTTCTTATGCTCAAGTAACAATCAATTCACAATGTCAAGTATGGTTCAAAAACTTCATTGGGAACTAATAAACTATAATCTCAGTCATTGAAGCAATTGCAATTTATCGTAACATCAGAAAGAGTCAACAATAGAGCTTTTCAGCAAGTTCACATACTCAACTATTTTGTGGTCTTCTATAATTGCTAACACTCATTCAATACTTGTGGTTATGGAGTTTCAGCCGGACACTGAGAAAGATAGGGGCTTATTGTGTTGCCTCCCAATGTATTCACCTTTAGGTGATGTCAACAATAATAGCCCATGCTAACTAACATCCAATTGGATATATATATCATGATCTTTCAAACACGAGGAGCTTGCTAAAGGATAAATGAAAAAGGGAAAGGTGAAGATCACCTTGACTCAAGCATAAAGTAAAAACGTAAAGTAAAAGATAGGCCCTTCGCAGAGGGAAGCAGAGGTTGTCATGCGCATTTAGGGTTGGATGCACAAAATCTTCATGCAAAAGAATGTCACTTTATATTGCCCCTTGTATGTGGACCTTTATTATGCAGTCCGTCGCTTTTATTACTTCCACAGCAAGATCGTACAAAGCTTATTTTCTCTGCACTAATAAGTCATACATATTTAGAGAGCAATTTTTATTGCTTGCATCAATGACAACTTACTTGAAGGATCTTACTCAATCCATAGGTAGGTATGGTGGACTCTCATGGCAAAACTGGGTTTAAGGATATTCGGAAGCACAAGTAGTATCTCTACTTTGTGCAAGGAATTTGGCTAGCATGAGGGGGAAAGGCAAGCTCAACATGTTTGGAAGGTCAGATGACAATATACTTTAACTGAGATGCCGGAAAACATAAACCATTATGTTGTCTTCCTTGTCCAACGTCAACTCTTTTAGCATGTCATACTTAATGAGTGATCCCAATTATAAAAGGTGTCCAAAATAATATATTTGTATGTGAACCCCTCTCTCCTTATCACTTCCTATTAATTGCAACGATGACCAAGGCTAAGTTTACCAACTCTCAAAAAAATTTATGCCTCATACTTTTTATATGTGAAGTTATCACTATCCATAAGATCAATATGAACTCTTTTATTCTTTCTACTTTCTCAAGATCATAGCAACATAGCAAAGCCCTTGACTCAACACTAATCTTTATTATAGATAGCTCGCGGACTCGATTACAAAAATAGGTCACAATGCAAAACTCAAAACTACTTGAAAGCAAAACTTCAATCTACTAGATCAAGATACTACTAAAAGGATCGAACTAAATAAAACGGTAAAGATAGGAGTGTGATGGTGATACGATACCGGGGTACCTCCCTGTCGGTGTACTAGAGTAGGGGTACCCTAGTATCCCGAACTTGTGCACGGACAGTTGCAGCACCCTGCGGTAAGGCTTGCCGGGCAACCGCCAAGATCCTCCGTGGTTCCTTTGGAGCCATTCAAGAACAAAGTATTCAAGCCAAGGAGACAAGGCCCCGGCAAGAGGAGCTTGCCGGGAAGGCCAACCAAGGCATCTCAAGGAACTTGCCGCGACGCGCCACGCGTCCCGGCAAGGCCCGGTGAGCGACAAGCTTCCGGACGCGACAAGACAACGACCGCGGCAAGGCGCTTGCCGCGGCAGGCCACCACTCTATACCCTCGCTCCAGCACATCCACCAACGTGTCGCCCTGGGCTTTTCCAGGCGCGCGTGGCAAGAGGTTGTGCAGCCAGCGGTGCGCGGTGGCATGCAACGCTGACAAGATCACCATCGTGGCGAACGGTGGCGTCCCTGACGGTCCCTTTCTGCACTGTTTGGGCGACGCAGACGGGCATTTAATGCCTTTGTCCCCTGCCGTTAGGGTTAGGTACGATACACTGTGCAGGTAGTTGTACCAACCGCAACACCTTTTCCATTTTTACCCTTGTCTACGTTGCCACCTGTCGGTGACCCCTTTAGCATATAAAAGGAGGCCCACGTGCAACGTAGGGGGAGGTTCGGCTCAGTTCAAAGCCAGAAAAACACTCGCGCTCGGTCTCGTTAGCTGCTAGAGTGTACTGTAGCACTCCGCGCTCCCGAGCAAGAACACAATAAACTAAAACATGCAGCAGTAGGAGTGTTATCTCTCCGGAGAGCTCCGAAGCTGGGTAAGCTGCTCGTGTGCTTCGCCTCGATCTGCTCTTCGTGCGATCTCCGCCCCCCGCCGAACCGAAAGGGGCTCGGTCCGCCGGTCCCATAGGTGTTCGTGGATTAGCTTCCCCGACATCTTTGGCGCGCCAGGTAGGGGGCGTCGAGATTGTGTGAACCTGATCCGGCGTTCACACGGGCTAGATCTTCATCTTCTTCATCGACATGCCACCGAAGAAGAAGGCTTCGGGGGCAACCGTTCCGTCCACGTCGATCCCACCACCACCGGAGCAAACGGGTGGTGGGGTAGACGCCGGCGGAAGAACGGACATCGACGAGGGAGCTCACGGTGCTGCCAGGTCCAAGGACAAGGCTGCGCAAACCTCGGTGTCCGTACATGCACCGCGTCCATCTCAAGAGGCGCAGGACCGACAGTGTCATGGTATTCGCAGTACCATACGTTTGTTGGACCAAGATCGAGCTGGTGGATCTCGGAGTGCTCAAGACCAGCATGCACGCCAACATGCTGGCACGAGCGAGACACGGTCGCTTGGACGGGATACTGCTCCTTCTAACATAGTTAGAAGCCCGAGCATATCCCGCTCCTCGCACCGTTCGCCACTGCCGCCCACCACTCGAGCAGAAGCTTTGGCGCGAGCTCAACTGCTCCTGGATTACCCTCCAACGTCAGACAAGATCGACGAATGGAGGGCCACTATTCAGAGTCTCATCGGCTTCGCCAACGGCGACACTCCATGGCAGCCGAGTGCATCGCTGCCGCGGCAGGACCGCCAGGCGCGAGCCGGTGGCCACGAAACCGGTGGGGGTGCAACCACCGTGCACTCTCCACCCCGAAGGCCAAGATCGCCGACTCGCCGGATCCACCTCGACAGCGACTCCACCGCATCATCAGATCCACGAGCTCGTCGCGATCAGCGCCAAGTTCTTCATGAACGACAGCAAGAAGACGCTCGTACTCGCATCGAGCGCCAAAGAGAAGCGCGACGTCAATCGGACCAGCGCGCTGGGCCCTCTGTTGACATGCATGCGCCAGGGGAACCAGGCGACTTGCCGTATGCGGTAGGTTGCCCTGCGTTCACTCGTGAGCTGCGGCAAGTCCAGTGGCCCAGCACGAAGAATTTTAAGCCAGACGTACCAGAGAAGTACGACGGCAAGACACATCCGTCAGAGTTCCTCAGCATCTACACCATCGCGGTGCAGGCTGCCGGGGGACGAGACGACAAGATCCTTGCCAACTACTTCCCGCTGGTGCTCAAGCCCAATGTCAGATCCTGGCTCATGCACTTGCCGGACAACTCCATATCCTCCTGGGCAGACCTATGCCATCAGTTTGTCGGTGCCTTTACAGGCGGCCACAAGCCTCACGCCACGAGAGCGATCTTCATCTGCTCGCCCAGAAGGAAGGAGAGCCCCTGCGCAAGTACATTCAGAGATTCAGCCGCGTACAGCACAACATCCCAGATGTCCACCCTGCCGCGGTAATTAGCGTATTCCATCAGAACGTGCCAAACCGCAGGATGCGGGAGGAGATGGCGATGTGCAAGATCAGAGACGTCAGTGAGCTATATGCCATGGCCGACAAGTGTGCACGTGTTGAGGAAGGGAGTAAACTCCCCGGAGAGAATACAGGAGCAGGAGGATCTGATAGTGAGGATGCTGCCCCGGCAAAGAAAAACCGGCGGCGGAACAACAGGAAGAAGAAAGGTAAAGATGTGCTAGTCGTTGAGCAATCCGGCAAGGAAGCCAAAGCTGGTAGCTCCAGCAAGGAGATTGCCGCAGGCACCAACCACCAGGCTGTGGTGGTCGCCGACAAGCAGGACGGCACCAACAGGCAGTACTGCAAGATCCACCGCACCAAGGGCCATGACCTCCAGAGCTGCAAGAAAGTCGAGCAGCTTGTCGAACAGCAAAAGGCTAAATACGAGCGGCGCGACAAGGAGAAGGGCCAGGAAGGTGCTGGAGGAGCTGGCAAGAAACGTCCCGGCCGAGGAGGACGCCGCGGCAAGGCCAAGCAGCGGCAAGGAGACAGACCTCCCCGTGGCCGCGACAAGGATGAAGATGACGACGACGATGAAGATATGGATGATGACGAGACCGATGAGCAGGAGTTCCAGAAAGCCACAGAGGTCCTGTGCATTGACGGCGGTGCTTCTCTGCATACTTCACACCGCCAACTCAAGCAGTGGATGCGGGAAGTCAATGCAGCAGAGCCACCCGTCGAGTCACGCAAGCCTCTGAAATGGTCCGGCACGCCTATCATCTTTGATATTGAGGACCACCCTGATCACATAACAGCGGTCGGGTGCCTGCCGATGTTGGTTTCACCAACTATCCGCAACCTCAAGGTCACTAAGATGCTAGTTGATGGTGGGGCCGGCTTGAACCTGATCTCCTCCGCGGTACTCCAGAAACTCCAGATCCCTGATAGCGAGCTCGAAGAGACCGGCACATTCCAAGGAATCAATCCGGGAAGGAGCAAGCCGAAGGGAAGATCACGTTGCCGGTGACATTTTGCAGCGAGTTGAACTTCAGGACTGAGAGGGTCACTTTTAACGTTGCTGATCTTCCATTGCCTTACAATGGGATACTCGGCCGTCCAGCACTCGCCAAATTCATGGCAGCCTCTCACTATGCATACAATATGCTGAAGATGCCAGGCCCGATAAGTGTCATCTCTGTCCCTGGCGACAAGAAGGATGCTCTTATCTGCGCCGACAAGATCTACCGGGAAGCAGCAGCCACGACAGATCGTAGGTCACTTGCCGTTGAAGCTCCCGGGGGGAAGAAGACCAAGTCCAGCAAGAGTTCTGATGCCCACTCCGGCAAGCGCACCTCTTCGGAGTGCTACGCTACCGTCGAGGACGCACCATCGAGCTCCACCGGCAAGTGTAAGAACACAATGGTAGCTCCACCAGAGACCAAGAAGGTGTCCGCCAAGGAGGACGGCACTGGTGGTACCTTCACCATCAGTGCCACCCTCGACCCTAAATAGGAAAGCGCGCTCGTTGCTTTCCTGCGGGCGAACATCGACGTGTTTGCATGGAAACCGTCTGACATCCCCGGTGTTCCCAGGAAAGTAATCGAGCACCATCTTGCCGTCTGTCCTCATGCGCGGCCCGTCAAGCAGAAAGTCAGAAAAACAGGCAGTGGAGCGCCAAGAATTCATCGCTAAAGAAATAAAGAAATTGGAAGCAGCAAGCCTTGTCAGAGGAGTGCTCCATCCTACATGGTTGGCCAATCCTGTAGTCGTGCGCAAGGCAAACGGGAAATGGAAGCTTTGTATCGACTTTAACGATGTCAATAAAGCTTGTCCCAAAGATCCATTTCCCTTACCGCGCATTGACCAGATTGTTGACTCCACGGCCGGATGTGATCTGCTTTCATTTCTTGATGCATACTCAGGATACCATCAGATCTTCATGGCAGAAGAGGATGAGGAGAAAACCACATTCATCACCCCATGTGGCACATACTGTTTCGTACGGATGCCTTTTGGTTTAAAGAATGCTGGTTCAACATTTGCAAGGGTAGTCCATGACGCTTTTGAGCCACAAATACACAGAAATGTGGAAGCATACATGGATGACATAGTGGTCAAGAGCAAGGACAAAGCGACCCTGATTCAAGATTTAGACGAAACCTTTGCAAATTTGCGCAAGATCGACCTCAAGCTTAACCCCGAGAAGTGTGTGTTTGGAGTCCCCTCTGGCAGGCTTCTCGGGTTCTTCGTGTCTCAGTGCGGAATTGAAGCCAATCCCGACAAGATCAAGGCGATTGAGCAGATTGAAGCACCAAAGCGCGTCAAGGATGTACGAAGACTTGCCGGTTGCGTAGCTGCTCTCAGCAGGTTTATCTCTAGGTCTGCTGAGTGCGCCCTGCCATTTTTCAAAATATTGAAAAAGGCAGGTCCAATGAAATGGACTCCGGAAGCGGAGGCTGCGCTACAGGACTTAAAGAGATACATGTCCTCCACTCCAACACTTGTCGCACCTAAGCCACAAGAGGAGTTGCTGCTGTATATAGCGGCAACCAATCAAGTGGTTAGTGCTGCGTTAGTAGCGGAGAGGGAGCTAGATGATGAGCCAGCAACCACGGCAAGTGCATCCAGCGACAAGCAAGGGACTTCACCGGCAAGCTCTGGTCCCGACAAAGATGGATCTGCGCAGACACATGAAAAGATGCAGAAAAGAATGGTGCAGCGCCCAGTTTACTTTGTCAGTTCCCTTCTGCAGGGGGCTAGGTCAAGGTACTCTGGTGTGCAGAAATTGCTTTTCGGCCTTCTCATGGCCTCGAGAAAGCTGCGCCATTACTTCCAAGCACATGAGATCACAGTCGTCACTCGTTTTCTGCTGAAGAGGATACTGCAAAATCCAGAAGCAACAGGCAGGATTGTCGAGTGGGCACTGGAACTGTCAAGCTTTGGCCTCAAGTTTGAGAGCACTACAACTATCCAAAGCAGGGCATTAGCGGAGTTAATAGCAGAGTGGACGCCAACACCAGATGAAGAAATTCCAGAAACGAGCGTCCCCGTCAAGGAAGCAAGCAAAGAGTGGCTGATGTACTTTGATGATGCCTTCTCGCTGCAAGGTGCCGGTGCCGGCGTGCTACTTGTTGCACCCACCGGAGAGCACCTCAAGTACATAGTCCAGATGCACTTTCCCAAGGAGCAAGCAACAAACAATACCGCAGAGTATGAAGGTTTGCTTGCGGGTCTCATGATCGCAGCAGACCTTGGGATCAAGAAGCTCATTGTCAGGGGTGACTCACAGCTTGTCGTCCGCCAAGTGAACAAGAATTATCAGAGTCCATTGATGGAAGCTTACGTTGATGAAGTGAGAAAGCTAGAAGAGCACTTTGACGGCCTACAAATGGAACATGTTCCAAGAGCTCAGAATGACATTGCTGATGGCCTGTCGAAGTGCGCCGCACTTAAGTTACCTGTGGAACCAGGGATCTTTGTGCTCAAGCTGATTCAACCGTCTGTAACGCCATCCACTAGACAGAGCAAGAAGAGGAAGTTGATTTCTGGTGACTATTTTCCGGCAGAGCTCCCTGAAGCCGCCGCCAAGAAGGTCCCCAAGATCAACACCAAGGATGCTGAGGAGCAGTCTGCTCCGACAAACCCTAGGGTTTGTTCCGTTGAAGCAGATGCTCCCGACAAGTTTTGCTCCGGCAAGCTTGTCGGGGAACGTCAAGCTCTGGCTGAGCCGCAGGTTCTCGCTGTAGAAGCGGATGTTCCCGTAGCAGCAGATATGCCTTTAGTCCTTGTTGTCGAGCTGCAAGCTCCAGCATGGGCACAGCAAATTGTCCGTTTCCTTCAGACAGGAGAACTTCCCGAAGAGCAAGAAGAAGCGGAAAGAGTAGCCCGGCAGTCAAGTATGTACCAGTTTGTCGACAACACACTGTACAGAAGAAGACTCAACGGTGTGAAATTGAAGTGTATTCACCAGGAAGAAGGACAAAAGCTGTTGGCAGAGATACATGGAGGCATATGTGGCCACCACATTGGCGCAAGAGCACTTGCCGGCAAAGCGTTTCGGCAAGGTTTCTTTTGGCCGACAGCCCTCCAGGATGCAACTGCACAAGTAACCAAGTGTGAAGCGTGCCAGTTCCATTCTAAGCAGATACACCAGCCAGCTCAAGCTCTCCAGACGATCCCTTTATCCTGGCCATTTTTGGTCTGGGGGCTCGACATCCTCGGTCCCTTTCCCCGAGCTGTCGGGGCTTTGAGTACTTGTACGTTGCAATCGACAAGTTCACAAAGTGGTCAGAAGTGGAAGCAGTGAGGAAGGTGACAACACAGTCAGCAGTCAAGTTCTTCAGGTCGATTGTTTGCTGTTTCGGGATCCCTAACAGGATCATCACCGACAACGGCACGCAATTCACGAGCCGCACCTTCATGCAGTACGTCCAAGATCTTGGCACCAAGGTCTGCTTCACTTCTGTTGCTCATCCGAGAAGCAACGGTCAAGCAGAGAGGGCGAATGCTGAAGTGCTGCGCGGGCTCAAGACCAGGACTTTCGACAGGTTGCACAAGTGCGGAAAGAACTGGATTGAGGAGCTGCCGGTGGTTCTTTGGTCGATCAGGACGACGCCAAATCGAGCCACTGGCCAGACACCTTTCGCTCTAGTCTATGGAGCAGAGGCAGTTCTCCCCATGGAACTCGTATACGGGTCACCTCGAGTGCTCGCTTATGATGAGCTTGAGCAAGAGCAGTTGCGACAAGATGACGCGCTGCTCCTTGAGGAGGACCGTCTTCAGGCTGCTGTACGGGCTGCTCGATATCAGCAAGCTTTGCGCCGCTACCATAGCCGCAAAGTTAATGCCAGAAGTTTCGAGGAAGGCGACCTTGTTCTTCGGCGCGTTCAGTCCGCCAAGAATTCCAACAAGTTGACGCCGAAGTGGGAAGGCCCTTACTGGGTGAAACGAGTCACTAGGCCTGGTGTTGTCCGCCTTGAGACCGAAGATGGCATTCCGGTGAGCAACTCCTGGAACATTGAGCATCTTCGTAAGTTTTACCCGTAGGGCGCCGTTGCCGGAACCCGTTCCGGCAACCACCTTTTTTACAAGTCTTGCCGATGTTGCATGTAATCCTTTGTACAAAGCCGGGCGCAGACCCCGTGCATAAGTAAAGCTCATGTGCTCCGCACATCTTGTCAATTTCATGCTTTCTACTCTTTTTTGCATGCATTATCTGACACTTTGTGCAGTGCCTACCCCCGGTAAGCAATAACGAGTCGAAAGGCTCCATATCTTTATTTTCTCTTCTTTCTCTTTCTCAAGGAAAGGAAGGATCCCTCGCCCACAAGTTTGCGGGGGGGAAAGGAGAAGATAATGGTGTGGACCAGGCGTCATTCAAGGAAGTTTCGCCTTGCCGGGAAGCAAACGACAGAAAAGCTAAGTTGCTAAAGTTTGAGCAATCAGTTTTAAAAATTTTAAAGTTATCTTCCTCGAACGACCGTGCTTTGTATGGAAAACCTATGCGCGGAGGAACCAACTCGTAGCTAGTTGCGCCCTTACTTTGTTTCGAGTCTGCTCAACAATTTAAGTGAGCTGCGACTAGTTGCGACAAGGTTTCTTGCCGATAGCGGCACCGCCAGCAGGCTGCTGACGTCCCGCACTCAGCGCTCGCGGCTAAGGTGCCTGCGCCGACAAGTTCCCTAGAAGCTTAGGGCAAAAACATACAATGGAAGGAATCAAGTAAAGGAAATAACATAGCAATCTCTACCCAAAATAGAGTTATATTACAAGATAACTTGTCGCAGCTCTAACAGATTGTTCTCATAACATGACCAGCAGTGACTAAGAAAAAGAAAAGATGGGCGGCCTAATCTACGCGATCGCCCTCAACCCTCTTGATCTCGCTCACCTTGTCCACAATGGGTGCGACAAGGGCCTTGAGCGCTTCCAGATCAGCATCCGGCGGCAAGGACCTGAGGACGTTGGTGAGGTTGAGGCCTGGGTTGCGGAAGGCCACCTTTACCAGCACCTTCTGAAGAGCCCCCGCGCAGATCCTGCGCGACTCGTCGGCCAGCTGCTTTGGGATCTTCTCCCAGAGTCGCTGGAGGGCCGTCGCCACGCCTTTGAAGAACAGGCTAAGCTTGGCGCTGGGTTGGAGGTGCTCATCGGAGGAGTACCCGAGATCCTCCATCCCCAGCTGCGCCAACTCCCCGTCGATGGCTGCGGCAAGATCCACTAGACCCTCGGTCTAGTGCTCCACAGTCTCCCTGAAAGCATCGTGGGCGACAGCAGCATTCACCAGCAGCGCCTCGTCGGTCTTGATCTTCTCTTTCAAGGCCACCTCCTGCTCCCTGGCGCCGTCCAGCATCTTGGTCAAGGTGGCCAGCTTCAACTCGAGATCCGTGTTGGAGTCCTTGGTGGCACTAAGCTCCTTGCTCCTCTCGGCGAGACGACCCTGCAGCTCGCCATGGGCGTGGGCGTCCTTCTCGCGCTCACGCTTGAGCGCAGCAAGCTCCTCGCCGCTCGTCTTGAGATCAGCCTCCAGCCGCGCCATCTTCGTCTCCAGCTCCTTCTTGGCGGCCTCGGCAGCTGCGGCAGCATCCTTCGCTTCCTTGAGAGCCCCGCCAATCGCTTGCTCGCGCGCGGCAAGCTCCTCCTCGTGGCTGTCAAGGTTGACCTTGCGCTGCGCCAATTCACCTTCCTGCGCAGATAGCTTCTCGGCAGCAAGCCGCTGCTGCTCTTCGACCTCAGCCTTCCCGAGGAGGAAGGCTTTCCGCTCCTCGGAGAGTTGCTCCCGCTCCTCTGCTAGGGATCGGAGAGCTTCCTGCCTGAGACCCTGGAGCTCCTCCGCGCGCTTCTCGATGTCCACTCCCGCCTTCGTGACAAGCGCTTCTCGGGATGCCAGCTTGGCTTGTCGGGCGCGGTAAAGCGACAGAAGCTTCCGCAGCAACCGCTCCTCCTCAGGCTCGTCGCTGTTGCTGCTTGGCGCGTCGACTAGCGTCAGCCCAGCGGAGGCGAGCACCTCTCCATCCAAAATCTCCCCTTCGACCGGCGCCCTGGAGCTTGACGCCCAGGGGAGCTTGATGAAGATGCCATCGCCGGCCTTCAAGTAGGCGCCGGGCTGGGGCTCTTCGGAGCCTAGCGCTGCAGCAGCGGCGGAGGGATCGGCGGTCGGTGTAGCGCCTGACGCTCCTGCGGCCTCAGGGCCGTCAGTGCGATCACCGGATCCCTCGCCAGCTTCTGCGGCGGCAGCTTTGGCGGCCTCTTCGCCGGCGGGATCATCAGCGCCGGCCTCTTCTTCAGTGGCGGCGGCGTCGTTGTTGTTGCCGCGCGCGTTCTCCTCGCCGGCGACCTCGGTTTCCATCGGCTCCATGGCAGGTGGATCTGACGACCGAAGAGGGAAGAAAAGTCAAGCAAATATTCGAAAAGAAAATCAGAAGAAGAAGAACCCAAGGGAAGTTCTCAAGCAAGAGGATTACCTGGATCTGCAGCCGCGGTCTCCGCCACCAGGGGGTCACTGGTGCTATCCCTTGCCGGAGAATTCTCCCTTGCCGGAGAACGCTCCCTTGCCGGGGAATCCTCCCTTGGCAGTGTAGTCAAAGCAGATGGCGTTTCGGGAGCGGCTTCCGGGCATTCCTGGTGAGGCTGCTCTGCTCCTACACAAAACAACAGTCAGATATCAGCAAAGAAAGAGTACCCATGCGCGCCTGACAGCAAGAAGTAAACTATATGCTTACGCTGGGGGCCGCTTTGGGGAATAGTTGTCGGGTCCGGCAGGGTGGTCTCAGACACGTCCCCTGCTGTCGCGGTGGGTTCGTCCTCGATGACAATCACCGGGACCTTGGCTCTCTTCGCCGCTCTCTGGGCCAGAGTCCTGAAAAGGAATGGGTTCAGAGTAAAGCAAATCAGAGACAAGACAAAACAGCAAAAATTGAAGAACTACAAGTACAGTGAGGAATCTTACTCTTCTTCTTCCTCATCGGAGCTGAGCGCGGAGAGGTCGAAGTCCGGCTCGCCTTCGGTGCAACGAGGCGGAGGAGTAGGTTCCCTTGTCCGCTTGGCAGGAGCAGTGGCGGTGGATCAGGAAGACCCCGCTCCAGTTGCCGCAGCGGCGTGAGGCGCTCCCGCGGCAACAGTGCTTGTCGCGGTCGAGCGCGTCGCGCGGTGCGGCGGCTGTTGACCCGTTTGCCGCCCCGCTACATCCCCGGCCTTGCGGAGACACCTTCTTGCTGGAGCTGGGGGCTCAGCTTGCGGCAAGCTGGCTGAAGGTGGGGAGGAGGAGCCGATCTGCAACGGGTCACTCGCGCCCTCGGCGGGCTCGCTCAACTCGGATTCAGGCCCGACAAGCTCTTCCTCGCCGACAAGCTCCTCTCGCTCGGCAAGGCTTGTCGCCTTCGCTGCCTCTGCCTCCTCCACGGTGAACCCAAACTCGCCCGCGGCAGCTGCTGCCGCCGCCTCTTCCAGCCTAGTGGCGATGCGCTGCATCTCTGCATCGGTGGTGTCGCGGGTGAGTCTCTTCTGCTCATCGGGGCGGACCGGCACTTCTACCAAGCTGTCGAAGAACTCCTGCGCGACATCGTCTGCAGGCTCTTGCCAAGTTGGAACAATTCCATGCGAATCGCACAGCGGCATCATTGCGCGGATGCGGTCGAGCGAGGAATTGTTGCACAACGGAACGACTCCCCTCGGCAACATGAATGGATGTTGAGGATCGCGCTTGAATAGTTCCAGGAGCATCGCGTCCAGTTCCAAGACAGTGAAGTTGAAGTTGAGGCTCGGGCGCAGCCTCATGATATCCGCCGAGTTCTGGAACTCCCAAGCGGGTCTCCTCCTCTCCTAAAGGGGGGCGATGCGGCGACGAAGAAAATCTGCGCCAACGGCGCCTACGGTGAGCCCGGCAAGCCTGAGGCGTAAGATCCGGGTGACGGCAATCTTCAGCCTATCATCTTCCAGGGCCATGTTGCTCCAATCGTTGCCGCGTACTATTGGGGTCTGGCACCGGGCGGTAAATGGCTGCGGGTTCTCCTCGACGATCCAGCACCACTCTGCTCTCCATTCTTCCCATTTGCTGCGGAGCTCTCCCTCCAGATAAGCATCCTTCTTGCCAGTTCTCGAGATCCAGGCGATTCCGCCGGCAAGGGGCTCTCCTCTCTCAACTCGGGGCATAAAGAAGTGGCGGAAAAGGGCTACGTTTGGATGGACTCCGACAAAGTTTTCGCAGAGATGTGCGAAAACTGCCATGGTCAAAACGGCGTTGGGGGTGAAGTCAAGGAGGCGGAACCCATAGGTGTTCATGATACCACAAAAAAATTCAGAGAAGGGCGGGCAGAGCCCGCAGTAGAAGAACAGCGCGAAGAAGGGGTACCCTTCGGAGCCAGTCTCGAAGCGGCAGCTGAGAGTACCCTCGTGCGCGGATGCGCTCGCGTCTCCGTCGACCAGAAGAGGTAGTAGTACTCCCTCAGCTCCTTCGCGCCAAGCTGAGGGGGAAAGATTGCCCGCTCCTTTCGCAGCGCCGCGAGCCGCTGCGCCTCGGCTGACTTCACGCCCTTCCCCTTGTCGGCTTTCGGAGCCATGGCGGAGGTGGCGGGGGAGATCGACGGCGTCGGTGGTGCCGGTGGCAATGGAGGGGCGGAGCGCTGCTCTCTTTCGACTTTGGGAAGAAGGGGGGAGCGGCGGAGATTTCCGAGAATGGAGTAGCAACCGGCGAGATGGGCGAACCGCCTCTGTTTCCCCTGCTTATAAAGAGGGAGGGGGCAGACGTTCCGCCCTTCCGAATAAAGAAACCACCCACGATCTCTCCCACGATGCCGCATTCAACGCGTGCCGTTGGGGGAGCGTGCGGTGGATACGGAGTAAGATACGGCGTAACCCAGGCCGCGCGTGCCCGTGCCCTGCTTTGGGCCTGGCCCAACAGCGCTCGGCACCGTGTGTGGCCCAGGCCCGGGGGCTCCTGTCGGTGTACTAGAGTAGGGGTACCCTAGTATCCCGAACTTGTGCACGGACAGTTGCAGCACCCCGCGGCAAGGCTTGCCGGGCGACCGCCAAGATCCTCCGTGGTTCCTTTGGAGCCATTCAAGAACAAAGTATTCAAGCCAAGGAGACAAGGCCCCGGCAAGAGGAGCTTGCCGGGAAGGCCAACCAAGGCATCTCAAGGAACTTGCCGCGACGCGCCACGCGTCCCGGCAAGGCCCGGTGAGCGACAAGCTTCCGGACGTGACAAGACAACGACCGCGGCAAGGCGCTTGCCGCAGCAGGCCACCACTTTGTACCCTCGCTCCAGCACATCCACCAACGTGTCGCCCTGGGGATTTTCCAAGCGCGCGTGGCAAGAGGCTGTGCAGCCAGCGGTGCGCGGTGGCATGCGACGCTGACAAGATCACCATCGTGGCGAACGGTGGCGTCCCTGACGGTCCCTTTCTGCACTGTTTGGGCGACGCAGACGGGCATTTAAACCATTTGTCCCCTGCCGTCAGGGTTAGGTAGGATACACTGTGCAGGTAGTTGTACCAACCGCAACACCTTTTCCATTTTTACCCTTGTCTACGTTGCCACCTGTCGGTGACCCCTTTAGCATATAAAAGGAGGCCCACGTGCAACGTAGGGGGAGGTTCGGCTCAGTTCAAAGCCAGAAAAACACTCGCGCTCAGTCTCGTTTGCTGCTAGAGTGTACTGTAGCACTCCGCGCTCCCGAGCAAGAACACAATACACTAAAACATGCAGCAGTAGGAGTGTTATCTCTCCGGAGAGCTCCGAAGCTGGGTAAACTGCTCGTGTGCTTCGCCTCGATCCGCTCTTCGTGCGATCTCCGCCCCCCGCCGAACTGAAAGGGGCTCGGTCTGCCGGTCCCATAGGTGTTCGTGGATCAGCTTCCCCGACACTCCCCCAAGCTTGGCAGTTGCTAAGGGGAGTGCCCATACCCATGTGATTATTTCCTTGGAGGTGATGGAGGTGGTGGTGTTGTTGCATTTTTCTTCTCTAGCTTGCGTCTGAGGCTAAAATTTTCCTCCCTCAGATCATCATTCTCGAGCTCAAGTTTCATTATCTTTTTGCATAATGTCGCCTTTCTATCCTGCAAAAAATGTGGTGGGATAGATTGAACCTTAGGGAAGCTTGACTTCTTGAACTCCACATGCATATCGCCAGGTTGAGGTAGTGGATCGTCCTCTTCATCAGGGCTTGTCTCCTCCTTCCCCTTCGGTTCATAATCTTCTTCTTAAAATTCTTAAATATTCCAAAACTGATAAAAATTGCCTTTGGAGTTGTTTTGGAGTCGGTTTACTTACCACACCACATACCTATACCTTTTCGGAGTCTAGAATGTTCTGGAAAGTATCCCTTATGTATTCCTCAGGGGTCACAGTTTCAATAATATTAGTTTCAACATTGATAGGATTACCTGAAATATAATGTTTAATTCTTTGACTGTTTACCACCCTTGGACTCGTGCCTTCGAAGTTGTTGATTTTTATGGCACCAGAATGATAGACCTCCTCGATAACGTAAGGACCTTCCCATTTTGAGAGAAGTTTTCCTGCAAAAAATCTTAAATGAGAGTTGAATAATAATACATAGTCTCCTACGTTAAACTCACGCTTTTGTATCCTCTTATCATGCCAGCGTTTGACTTTTTCTTTGAATAGCTTGGCATTTTCATAGGCTTGAGCTCTCCATTCATCAAGTGAGCTAATATCAAATAACCTCTTCTCACCAGCAAGTTTGAAGTCATAATTGAGCTCTTTAATAGCCCAATATGCCTTATGTTCAAGTTCAAGAGGTAAATGACACGCTTTTCCATAGACCATCTTATATGGAGACATACCCATAGGATTTTTGTATGCAGTTCTATAAGCCCATAATGCATCACCAAGTTTTTTGGACCAATTCTTTCTAGATCTATTCACAGTCTTTTGCAAAATTTATTTGAGCTCTCTATTGCTCAACTCTACTTGACCACTAGACTGCGGATGATAAGGAGATGCGATTTTATGATTAACATCATATTTAGCAAGCATCTTACGGAAAGCACCATGAATAAAATGTGAACCACCATCAGTCATAAGATATCTAGGGACTCCAAACCTCGAAAAAATAACTTCTTTAAGCATTTTAATAGAAATGTTATGATCAGCACTACTAGTTGGAATAGCTTCTACCCACTTAGTAATGTAATCAACAGCAACTAAAATATGTGTATAACCATTGGAGGCAGGAAAAGGTCCCATATAATTAAAGCCCCAAACATCAAACGGTTTAATAACAAGAGAGTAATTCATAGGCATTTCTTGTCGTCTACTAATGTTACCTATTCTTTGACATTCATCACAAGATAAGACAAAATTACGAGCATATTTGAAGAGAGTAGGCCAATAAAAACCAGATTGTAATACCTTGTGTGCAATTCTATCTCCAGCGTAGTGTCCTCCATAGGATTCAGAGTGACACTTATGTAGGATCTGTTCCTGTTCATGCTCAGGCACACAACGTCTAATAACACCATCTACTTCTTTATAAAGGTGTGGGTCATCCCAGAAGTAATGTCTTAAATCATAAAAGAACTTTTTCTTTTGCTGGTATGTGAAACTAGGCGTTATAAATTTAGTAACAATGTAATTAGCATAATCAGCATACCAAGGAGCACTACGAGAAGCATTAACGACCGCTAGTTGTTCATCAAGAAAGCTATCATTAATAGGTAGTGGGTCATCAAGAACATTCTCTAACCTAGACAAGTTATCTGCAACGGGGTTCTCAGCTCCCTTTCTATCAATAATATGCAAGTCAAATTCTTGAAGCAAGAGAACCCATCTAATGAGTCTAGGCTTAGCATCTTTCTTTTCCATAAGATATTTAATAGCAGCATGACCAGTGTGTATAGTAACTTTGGAATCAACAATATAAGGTCTAAACTTATCACATGCAAACACAACTGCTAAGAACTCTTTTTCAGTAGTAGCATAAATTCTCTGGGCAGTATCAAGAGTCTTACTAACATACTGGATAACATTCAATTTCTTATCGACTCTTTGCCCTAGAACAACACCTACAGCAAAATCACTAGCATCACACACAATTTCAAAAGGTAAATTCCAGTCAGGTGGTTGAACAATAGGTGCAGTGATCAAAGCTTTCTTAAGTGTTTCAAATGCTTCTACACAATCATCATCAAAGACAAAAGGAATATCTTTTTGCAATAAATTAGTCAGAGGCCTGGAGATTTTAGAAAAGTCCTTAATGAACCTCCTATAAAAACCAACATGACCTAGGAAACTTCTTATACCTTTTATGTCCTTGGGACATGGCATCTTTTCAATAGCATCAACTTTGGCTTTATCAACTTCAATACCTCTCTCGGAGATCTTGTGCCCCAAGACAATGCCTTCATTAACAATAAAGTGACACTTTTCCCAATTCAGGACAAGACTAGTGTCTTCGCATCTCTGCAAAACTCGATCAAGGTTGCTCAAACAATCATCAAAAGAGGATCCATAGATGGAGAAATCATCCATGAATACCTCACAAATCTTTTCACAAAAATCAGAGAATATAGCCATCATGCATCTTTGAAAGGTAGCGGGTGCATTACATAAACCAAAAGGCATGCGTCTATAAGCAAAAGTACCAAAAGGGCAAGTAAAAGTAGTTTTAGATTGATCCTTCGCTGACACAGGTATCTGAGAGAAACCAGAATAACCATCTAGAAAGCAGAAATGTGTGTGCTTGGATAGTCTTTCTAGCATTTGATCGATAAAAGGTAAAGGGTAATGATCTTTCTTAGTAGCTTTATTTAACTTACGGAAATCAATTACCATCCTATAGCCTGTAATAATTATTTGCGGGATCAACTCATCTTTATCATTAGGAACAACGGTAATACCTCCCTTTTTAGGAACACAATGGACAGGGCTTACCCATTCACTATCAGCAACGGGATAAATAATACCTGACTCAAGGAGCTTTAGTATCTCCTTTCTTACCACTTCCTTCATCTTGGGATTTAATCGTCTTTGAGGATATCTAACTGGTTTGGCATCGTCCTCCAATGTAATTTTGTGTTGACATAACGTGGGACTAACGCCCTTAAGATCATCCAGAGTATATCCAATAGATTCTCGGTGCTTCTTCAGAGTTTTCAATAATCTTTCTTCTTCTTTCTTTGAAAGGTTAGCACTAATAATAACATGATATATTTCTTTTTCATTAAGATAAGCATACTTAAGATTGTCAGGTAAAGGTTTGAGTTCAAACGCGGGATCACCCTTGGGTGGAGGGGGATCCCCAAGAATTTCAACGGGAAGGTTATGTTTCAGCATAGGTTCCTGTTTAAGGAACACTTCATCTATTTCTTATCTTTCCATCATAAACAAATTGTTTTCATGGTCTAGCAAGTATTGTTCTAACGGATCAGTTGGAGGAACAACAATGGAAGCAAGACCAATAATTTCATCCTTACTAGGTGGTTCCCTTTCACGAGGTTGTCTACTAAACTTAGCGAAATTAAACTCACGAGACATACCATCTATGCCAACAGTGACAATATTCTTTAAACAATTAATCTTAGCACTAGCTGTATTCAAGAAGGATCTACCAAAAATAATGGGACAAAAATCATCTTGTGGGGAAGCAAGAACAATAAAATCAGCAGGGTATTTAACCTTCCCACACAAAACTTCAACATCTCTAACAATCCCAATAGGTTTAATGGTATCCCTATTAGCAAGCTTAATAGTAACATCAATGTCTTCTAATTCAACGGGTGCAATGTCGTGCATAATTTCTTATATAAATCATAAGGTATAGCGTTAGCACTGGCACCCATATCACATAAGCCATGATAACAATGATCTCCTATTTTAACAGAAATAACAAGCGTGCCTACGATAGGTCTATGTGTCTTAGTATCTGGCCTAGAAATATTAGCAGTCTCACCACAGAAAGAAATAACATGCCCATCTAAATCCTCATCCAAGAGATCTTTAACCATAGCAATACTAGGTTCAACATTAATTTGCTCAGGAGGTGTATAAGTCCTAGTATTACTCTTACAAATAACAGTCGAAGCTTTAGCATGATCCTTTATCCTAACAGGGAAAGGAGGTTTTTCAACATAAGCAGTAGGAACAATAGGATCACTATAGGTAATAGTCTTTTCTTCGACTGTAATAGGTGCAACTACTTTCACTTCAACAGGAGGATTATATTTAAACCACTTCTCTTTAGGGAGATCAACGTGAGTAGCAAAAGATTCACAGAAAGTAGCTACTATCTCAGAGTCAAGTCCATATTTAGCGCTAAATCCGCAAAAAGCATCGGTATCCATAAAAGATTTAACACAATCGAACTTAGGTGTCATACCCGACTCCTTACCATCGTCGGAACCCCAATCTTCAGAGTTGCGTTTAATTCTTTCCAATAAGTCCCATTTGAAATCAATAGTCTTCAGCATATAAGAACCAACACAGGAAGTATCGAGCAGGTTGCGATTATCAAGAGAAAGTCGAGCATAAAAGTTCTGAATAATCATTTCCTGAGAGAGCTCATGATTGGGGCATGAATATAACATTGACTTAAGCGTCCCCCAAGCTTGAGCGATGCTTTCTCCTTCGCGAGGCCAGAATATATATATGTAATTACGATCACGATGAACAAGGTGCATAGGATAGAACTTCTGGTGAAATTCCAACTTCAATCGCTTATAATTCCAAGATCTCGTATCATCACATAGCCTATACCATGTCATTGCATCTCCCTTCAAAGATAAAGGGAAGACCTTCCTTTTGACAACATCATCGGGAATACCTGCAAGCTTAAATAATCCACAAACTTCATCCACAAAGATAAGGTGTAAATCAGGATATAATGTTCCATCTCCTGCAAATGGATTAGCTAGCAGTTTCTCTACCATACCCGAGATAATCTCAAAGTAAATATTTTCATAAAGTTCAGTAGGTTGAGGAGCAACTCTTTGCTCTTCCGGTTGGGGGGAAGATACCCCAAACAAGCCTCTCAAAGGATTAGTTTCCATAGTGACAAGTAACAGAAAATTTCAGCACACTATATAAATGTTTCCTTACCAAGTTCCACTCACCAAAAGCGCTACACTCCCCGGCAACGGCGCCAAAAAAGAGTCTTGATGACCCACAAGTGTAGGGGATCAATCGTAGTCCTTTCGATAAGTAAGAGTGTCGAACCCAACGAGGAGCAGAAGAAAATGATAAGCGGTTTTCAGTAAGGTTTTCTCTGCAAGCACTGAAATTGTAGGTGATAGATAGTTTTGTGATAAGATAAATAGTAACGAGCAATAAGTAAATAAAGTAAATAAGGTGCAGCAAGGTGGACCAATCCTTTATGTATCAAAGGATAAGCCTGGAAAATTTCTAATAATGAGAAAGGAGCTCCCGAGGACACATGGGAATTATCGTCAAGCTAGTTTTCATCACGTTCATATGATTCGCATTCGGTACTTTGACAATTTTTTATTTGGGTGGACCGGTACTTGGGTACTGCCCTTACTTGGACAAGCATCCCACTTATGATTAACACCTATTGCAAGCGTCCGCAACTACAAAAGAAGTATTAAGGTAAACCTAACCACAACATTAAACATATCGATCCATATCAGCCCCTAACGAAGCAACGCATAAACCAGGGTTTAAGTTTCTGTCACTCTAGCAACCCATCATCTACTTATTACTTCCCCATGCCTTCCTCTAGGCCCAAATAATGGTGAAGTGTCATGTAGTCGACGTTCACATAACACCACTAGAGGAAAAGACAACATACATCTCATCAAAATATCGAACGAATACCAAATTCACATGACTACTAATAGCAAGACTTCACCCATGTCCTCAGGAACAAAAGTAACTACTCACAAAGCATATTCATGTTCATAATCAGAGGAGTAATAATATGCATAAAGGATCTGAACATATGATCTTCCACCAAGTAAACCAATTAGCATCAACTACAAGGAGTAATCAACACTACTAGCAACCCACAGGTACCAATTTGTGGTTTTGATACAAGATTGGATACAAGAGATGAACTAGGGTTTTGAGAGGAGATGGTGCTGGTGAAGATGTTGATGGAGATTGACCCCCTCCCGATGAGAGGATCGTTGGTGATGACGTTGGTGATGATTTCCCCCTCCCGGAGGGAAGTGTCCCCGGCAGAACAGCTCCGCCAGAGCCCTAGATTGGTTCCGCCAAGGTTCCGCCTCGTGGCGGCGGAGTTTCGTCCCGTAAGCTTGCCCACCATTTTTTCCAGGGTAAAAGCGATGATATAGTAGAAGATAGACACCGCAAGCCCACCAGGGAGCCCAGGAGATAGGGGGCGCGCCCTGTAGGGGGCGCGCCCCCCTGTCTCCTGGACAGGATGTGGGCCCCCTAGTGTATTTCTTTCACTCAGAAATTCTTATTAATTCCAAAAAGTTGTTTCGTGGAGTTTTAGGACTTTTGGGGCTGTGCAGAATAGGTTTCCAACATTTGCTCCTTTTCCAGCCAGAATTCCAGCTGCCGGCATCCCCTCTCTTCATGGTAAACCTTGTAAAATAAGAGAGAATAGCCATAAGTATTGAGAGATAGTGTGTAATAACAGCCCATAATGCAATAAATATTGATATAAAAGCATGATGCAAAATGGACGTATCACGGGCTTCCGAGAGCCCTTGGATCTGAGATCGAACGGTTGCATGGCGTGATTCTAGACCTATGCGTGAATATCCTATCCTAGAGGGTTATTCTAGAAATTTTCAGCAACTTAGCATGCGACTGTTTGATCTCAGATCCAATGGCTGCCAGCAGCCCGTATCATGGTCGCGCCTACCACGACCGTCGCGTCGCTCGCGCGGTCGCGCCCTTGGAGATTTAACACGGTGCGTTAGGCTATCTGATGTTGGCATGTCATACATAGTCATCACTTAGTCACTCATACTACAACAAGGTTGGCTATAAGTGTATTTTTTACTTCTCTCTATCTCTTTCTTCGTACTCCCTTCTTCCCATAATATAAGAACGTTTTTGACACTAGTGTAGTGCCAAAAACATTCTTATATTATGGGACACAGGGAGTACTAGTATTTAATTCATTTGCCAAGGAGTGACCTCTTCCAATGAAATGGTGTTGCTAAGTTTGCTTCATTTTAATTAGCTATAGACTCAAAATTGTCTTTTCACCTAGGTACACGCGCTTAGCACCGTTTCTTCCTTGGGTCGCCAAACTAGTCTCTCTCTTCTTGATTAACTTGCCACATCAGACTTTATGCCTATGTGGCAAGCTTAGCACCTGTAGGAGCAAGTAAAAGTAAGTACAATAGTGCGCTTTACATGGCATTTTTGCATATGTGGAGGAAAGAGAAGCAAGGACAAAGCGGAGAAGTGGGCTCTCATGCAAGAGCTAGCCTCTACTACATAGTGGAGCATTGCGAGAGGCACCTGTATGGAGGTGGTCAGGAATCGGAAGACTCACGCCGGTCATAGCACCACAGTTAAAATGATAATGGCAAGTCAAATCATGGGGCCCCACCTGTCCAGCAGTAACTCGCTGTCAAATCACACAACCCTACGTTTGCAGCAGCCTGCTCCCTCGTCTTCTCGCGTCTCTGTCGAACTGACTAGGCGGAACTGCCAAGCCTACCGCACAGGAAAAGCCCCGCCCTCGACTTTTAAATACAACTACATCCGCTTAATAATCCAATGATATACTTTTTGACATAGTAACTCCATATTTAGTTAGTCAAATGGATGACCTAGAACTACGTGTAGGCCCTATAAACCAAGACGCCTAAAAATAAAAAACCGAGACGGAGAGGGTAGTTCAGCACGTATCTTTTTAGATCAATATAGTCGGGATTCACCAAGGAGCAAAACCAAGTGGTAGGTTGCTCCTGTTGTGTTAGTGTAGCAACTCAAGCAAGGTCAGTCCACACACGAAATGGTGACACACTTAATAGGACCCCTTTGGCTGACATGTGGCTCACCCACCGTCTTGTTCCACATGCGATGCACCAAATTACAGTTCGGAGCAGCGGTTGGAATTGGAGACACCCTGGTCATAGCGCCGCAATAGTAGAAAATGAGCGATGAGGGGTCAAATCACAAAGCCCCACCTTTCCCGCATTAAGCTGGATGGACGAAGCAACCATCATTTCACTCTAGGGCGCAAGAGCATAAAGAAAAGAGAAAACAATGATGCGTGCGGCAGCTACCTAGGGCACCCTAGGGTAGGGGTCTCCACTACAGATCCTTTTTTTTTAAAACGCCTCCACTACAAATTGGTTTCTCCCTCGTCCTCTTGAAGAAAACTGATGATGAGTGTGGCGGTAGGGTTTGTAGGAGTACTACGGTGTGCGTGGCCATGTCATAGTAAACAGGTTCGAGTCGACGCCTTAAATATGTGTGGGCCGTTTGGTTTTATGGGAACGAGGCGGCATTTTGGGTTCGGGGACCAGTGGAGATATAGTACGTACAAAAAATTGTGGATGTTGGTTCGACCGAAAGGCAATGATGCATGGGCCCTGCATTTTGATATACCCGGGGCCGCGTGAAATTTGCTACTCTACTCAAAACTAGTAAGGTACACATGTATTGAACGCATGAGATTTTGAAACCAAATTATGAATAAATACACACTATAGCATGTAAAGCTTTGAGTCATATATGCATGATGTAGATGTTCGTTTAGTTCTTATAGTTCATTTCATTCAAAATCAATTAGTGCATTGTAAATCATAAAGTAAAAAACAAATAATGGCCATTCATTTAGAAAAAAATAATCAATTATGATACAGAAGATTCTTGAACAAAGGAGAAGTGCTTGTGTTTTGAGGTTTGTGCATTATGCTTAAGTTCAACCATGGAGTCTTCTAAATTGTACATGTGGCAGATTTGGTGGAATGTTGATGATATCCAACGGCCAATAGTGCTCGGATTTGCCTATCTCTACACTGTCGGATTATCTTCATCCAGCGACCATCTTTCAAAGTTATTGACACACTATATAGTTCTTGTGCCATAGTTGGATGTTTTGGAAAAAAGCTACTAGTGGGTTGTACTAGCTATTTAGGAATAGAGAAGATCTATACATGGAAGTTGTAGGGAAAGAGATGACATGGAGCATCTCAATTCCTAAGAGTAGGGATTGGAAAAGAGATGTCATTTGGTTCACATCATAGGAACTTTTCTATTGAATCTAGAGATGACATGTATCTCAATTCCTATGAGGAGGGATTAGAAAAGAGATGTAATTTGGTTCATACCATAGGAACTTTTCTATTGTATATACGCTAATGTTTATTTTCCTTTGAAATTAAGGGAGTATAGGAATCCATTCATATGAACCAAGTGGCTCTAAAGCTATAGAAATGATATCATGTTTATTTCCTTTGAAATGTGGAGTATATGAATCTATTCCTATGAACCAATTGGCTCTAAAGGAAAAAATCGTATAAAAATCATATCATATAGAGTTCCTATGATATTCCTCGACACTAAAGGATGGTTAAAATTGTTGCGGGTGATACGATGGTCGTTCTTTGTAGACTCCTCACCCATATTTATAGTTACCTCTCGAAGATGAATGAAATGATATATACAGGGTATTCTACATGTGCAATTTGGTACACGAAAACTCGGTAAAAGTTTGCGAGGTTTGAGTTTTCAATAAAGCTATATGCACTGCATTTCGGAATGGAGGGAGCATACGGCAGTTGCTAACACTCACGTGGAAGATTTGTGTGTAGGATGAGTGGCTGTTCTGCTAAATGACATGGCAAAACTGACACTGTCGGATGCCGATCTAACGGTTCTTACGGTGCTCATCAGGAAAAGGCTTGTGGTGAGCGTTTGTTGGATAATGATTTATGGACACATGCATTGCATTGATATGTGCCCCCTCTCTCTCACGCACACGCACCCTCACGAGTCACCACTCTCCGAGTCCTCTTGCTGACTCGCACAACGCACCCACTGTCTATCTGCAGGTAGACGTCACGCACATATGTGCTCCTCACACCCTACCCTCAGAACTTCTAAAAAACAAAAGATGACGCGCACATTTTATTTTAGCTCACACGTCACACACTTATACTATTACTCTTGCGGCGAACGTTCTTTGGGCATAGTATATTGTACTCTCACGAAGAGAAGCGGTGCATGCACGCACTGGTTCTCTCACACCCACTCGCGGGTACACATAGGAGCACATTTTTTGTGAAGCTGGTACAACAAAATCACTCCACTATTTATAAAAGCAGGAGCCTTAGTGCTCGCTTTACTAGGGTTCCTCTCATTCACTCTCTCATGCTCTCTAGATCTAAGCAAGACATAGGTGGAGACACTCTCTCTCGGCTCACGACCGGTCACAAATCCGGCCGGACAACCTCGACCGGGGCAGGGGTGTAGGTACATCGTTCACGCTGTCGTCAGCAGCGAGGGAGGAGACCAACGGCTGCCCGCGCGTCCCGATCGACGGCCGTGTCGTTCTCTCCGAGAGAGCGCCGGCTCAGGAGGGCCTCCGACCCCTTGTTCCTCCCTGCGGTATTGTGGCCAAGATGCGGCCTCCTGACGCCGTCTTTTCCACATGCTGACGACCCTCAGGTATATATTCCTTCGAAACCTACCTTGCTCTACTGCCCTAGCTCCCTTCATGTGGATCCTTTTCTACTTCCGTCCGCTGTTCCAAAGCCACCTAGACTTCTGCTATTATTAGAGGTAAAGCTAGTTCATACAGTCGACTCTAAGCGTTGGTTCAAACAGGGAAGAAAGTGGGAAAGCTGTAGCATGAATCTAGGACTTGGTTCTAAGAGGAAACGGGGGAAAGTAGTAGATACCTGCTGTCCCTACGCCCATATCGCTACTGTTAATGTAAAATCACACGAAGCATTAAGCAATGCCACCTAATGTCACTATAAGTAATGGTCTAGTGCCATCGATAAATTGAAGCAATGCCACCACCATTTTATGAAGTGCTTCCGTCTTGCTTTATTTCCCATGAATTGTGTTTTTGCAGTTACACTTAAATCTCACACCGCTAACATTGCTTCATCCCAGTGGAAATGCACAAATTTGATTGCACATTTACTGACCATGTGCTACTCTCATGACAGTAATACTAATGCTATTGTTCTGCATGTTAATCTAGTGGCATTGTTGATGTGATGTGATGCTACTTACTTAAGGACTCTTCATACTGTCAATCTAGTGCCAATTATAACACAATAGATGCTGCTGTTAATCATACGCCACTACAAATATTTGTCACTGTTTAAATAACCATATTTCGTATTTGCGCAAACAGGGATGTCTGTCTCCATATAGTTTTGGGATGTCTGTATCCGTATTGTTTCTATCCGTGCAATCAAAAGCACACACCTCAGTTTTAGTACAACTGCGCAAAATGAGATGGCTATCCCTTGTTGCCGTCGTCTAACCTCCCGTCTTCAAGGTATCCCTACATTGGTAGTAACTAAGGTAGAATGACCAACGAATCTAAAAGAAGCTCATTCGTATGTTTTACTTCCTGATTGCAGTGCAGGGACGAGCGAAAACGACTGCATCCTAGTCCGGAATGCACTTTCTACCAGTTCATCCATGGAACGAGGACTAGCTAGCACGGCTGCATAGCGTTTTTTTGGACAGGTGCGCGGACAAGAGGCATTGTGGTCTGCTTATTTCTACAAATAACGGTGCTTAAATTTAGTGGAATGCACAAGCATTTCAACTAGTCAGTACACTGCATGGTTCAGTTCAGCATTCTAGCTGAGACCACAATTATAATTGGTTATTCTGGAATGAGAGAACCTAATCCTGGATGGTGGCAACAAGAAAAAACCAGAGTGAACTCCAGGAAATTTAAGCCTGCCGGGAGGCCCTTTGCTCAGAGAAGCCTTGCTTGTTTTTTCCTGATTTGTAAACCTTCTCACAACTTTGTCTTTTGCTGTGAACTAGTATATGTTTGTTATGTTCTATGAATCATTGAGATGTATAAAATTGCTTAACTTATGCTTTTCAAGTTTTTTATGAAGACGAGTTTAATGTGAGTATTCCACATGAGCGCTGGACTAGCGTGTTAACGTTTGGAATTTATTACATTGTGGCCTCAATTAATTTCATGAACCACTATAACAAGATACATAGTTGCTTATATGTCAGACAACAGATTGTTGATTATTAGCTGGTCGATAGCCTAGTGTTGAAGCGAGCTGAGCCAATGTGCCGTGTTTTGCACAAGTGCTTACAAGTGGGGTAGCACCAACAGTGTTTACAAGTACTTATGTATACATCGGCGCATAGTTCTCGAACGAGTGCTCTACTTCATCAAAACACACACTGCTCATATGATAAACCGTGACAGCTTATGTCTTACCATGCCATATTCATGAAAAAAACTAGTGAGGACGCATCTGTTTCGGCAACAATTACGATGGTTCTCACATGATTCACGGGCACACAAAAGTAGCAGCAGTTCCCATAGATGGATTCAAACAGAGTACTAGCCCCAGAGAGGTCGATAACAGGCAAGGTTCGGATAATTAGACACAATCCAAACTACTATTAAACACTAGCTAGGGCAACTATTTCATGCCTCGATCTAATTTGGGCTGGACACAAGACGGACCTTGCCATGAACATCATCGAGGACGTCCCGGAGTAGCTCAATCCTGTGAACCTTCATGAAGACAACCTTGTGGCCTTGCCACTGATAAACTTATTTGTGGAGGCATGCCACGTCATCTTCCTGTGTAAGCTTGACAAGAACAGTATGCCTCACAAACGAAGGAGTAGCTTTGAACTTCTTGTGCTTCAGTACACCCTGGACAACACGCCTGACAATAGTGAGGCTGGAATACAACTCTTTATTAGTATAACCGCAAATGGCTTCCAGGATCCAACAGCCTAAGAACTTTGTTTTCCCAGTGCATATATTCAGGTCATCCGCCTCATAGCGAGTGACATGTACAACCACACAATCCTTGTCTGCATCAGGGCTCTAATTGAAACAGAAACAAATTCTGAATTACTTTTCAGTATAAGAAACACAAGTTATTTAAACCACTATGTATAGCATGGCATTGAAGCTAATAAAATTTTGCATTATTAATCACCACATACTTCCTTTTCTAAAAAAATCACCACATACTTAGATGAAAAACCACACTCGAGATCGGCAAAGAAGGAAATCACCTTGGGCAGCTCAAC
>NC_041389.1:400943469-400959636 GCF_002162155.2 Triticum dicoccoides
ATCCTCGAAGGGGGAAAACTGCTCCTGCAGTGCCATGGGGGTTGTAACCTCAAACGGGGCATTGACCATCTCAGTAGTGGCCGTGCGTGTATCTGGGGTCGGCTCGGTGGCTGCCTCCATCTTCTTGGAGCTCTCTGTCTCGTGGGGATCAGCCTCCCGTGTCTGCTCCAATATCGGCATATCTTTGCCTGATTCTCCTTGGTCCATGATGAAACTGACGAATACTAGGAGACCACTGAAAGGAAAACACAATCGCAATGACAATGAAACAAAAAAGAGAGTGAGGATTGGTTACTACTTTGCAAAAGTTTTTTTTTCTGAATGAAAATATACCAACATCACGGTTTCGCTTACCTTCCCTTCGTTGGGAGAGAAGAACAGTGGCAGATGCGAGTGTTGCCTTTCTTGAAGATGGTGAGGGAGAAGGGGATTCAGCGAAGAGTGAAATGATGATTGCTTCATCCGTCAAACTTAGACTGCGGGGAGGTGGGGTTTTGTGAGACGACGGCTCGTTACTGCCGCGCTATGACCGGGGTGACTCTCCGCCTGCATACTGCCTTCTAATTTGGTGGATGGCATTTGGGCCTGCGCGTTGCATGGCCCGCATGTCGATGAACAAAAGTATAACAACATTCAGTAGAGGGAGACGTTTCAATGACCTAGGAGGAGCCAGAAGCGGTAGAGTGTCTCCACTGTACTAGTAGTAATTGTTTTTCTGGGTAGCTGTAGAGTGTCTCCACTGTACTAGTAGTAATTGTTTCTCTGGGCCCAAGACAAAACAGCCCATCCACACTAGTAAATAGTAAAATCAATTCAAAAGCCCATATATTTACCGAATGAGAGGCGCTACCCACACCCAGCACACCGCCCCCCCCCCAAAAAAAACCTGGGTGCTCTTCTTCCTCCTCGCTCCCACCCACCTCACGTCAGCTCGCTCCACTCGTACCCCCAAATTCCTCACCTCACTCCTACAGAAAACCCCAGCTCCCATTCTTCCTCACTCCTACAAAAAAAACCCAGCTCACCTTCTTCTTCGCTTGCACTACAACTAGGCTCGTCATTCGTTATTCTGCTCAAATCCGTGAGCACGACGCGACACCCTCGAGGAAAATGGAGTCGGCTGGCCCCAGCGCCAAGAAGATGAGGCTCCCGCCAGCGGAGACACCTGTTGTAGATCCCGCACCCAGTAGCGCGGGGAGAAGCGGCGACCCCGCCCCCACCGGATCCCAGGAACCCGTAGAATCTCGGGTGGACCGCATGAGCGATCTCCCGGACGCCGTCCTTGGGGATATCATCTCGCTTCTCCCCACCAAGGATTGCTGCCGCAACCAAGTCCTCTCAATTCGGTGGCGCCCTCTATGGCGCGTCGTGCCCCTTAATCTCGATTGTCGTCACATATCTCTCTTAAATGATTTTGAAATCCACAGAGCCATCATCTCCTCCCACCAGGGCTCCGTTCAAAGCCTCTGCATCCCGTCATGCTACCTGAGCAAGCATACCATGCCCTGCATGGTGGACACCTGGCTGAAATTCCCTGAATTCACAGAACTACAGCTGCTTGAGTTCTACTATTCCCCTGGAAATCACATACCACATACCGAACGCCATGAACTTGTGCCCTCAGCACCGATGTCCATCTCACGGTTTTCCTCCTCTCTCCACACTACCACCTTTGCATTGTGCTACCTACTAGACAATTTGGTACTAAACCTTTGACTCCCATTTCTCAAGAAACTTTCACGTGTGCGGGTTCGTATATCGGAGGCCTCATTGCATAGCATCATCCACTCCAGTTGCCCTGTGCTGGAGTGCTTGGTGCTTGTTTTCATAGTTAGAATCGGTTGTCTCCAAATAAAGTCGCCTAACCTTGTAAGAATTGGAATTTCTTTTGACGGAAGGCAGCTCATCATCCAAGATGCCCCTTCACTTCAAAGGTTGATCCTTGATTCTAGTTATTCACCGTTGCAAATAACCGTCCTCTCTGCGCCTAAACTAGAGACCTTGGGTGTAATACATGATCTCTGTGCTCATTTCAATATGGCGTTTGGCTCCATGGTTCTTCAGGTGCTTTATATTATCATCTACACTTATAACCATAAGCTGCATTTTAAATTTCTGTGCATAATTTATATATCATCTTGGAGTACACATTTTGTACTAATATTATGTTCTATGCTCAATGAAGAGTTTCTCCATGGATGGCCTATCAATGGTGCTGGATTCTGTCAAGATCTTATATCTCCAAATGAATAGTCTTGATCTGAACAAGATTATTGGCTTGCTGCAATGCTTTCCATGTCTGGAGAAGTTGTATATAAAGGTGATAATTTTACGCACATTGGAAGCCCGCATATAGTGTACTAGAATTAACCGTTCAGTTGTTGCTCTTTCGACACTCTTCTTTTAGACCTTAACTGTTTTCAATCTTCATGTCTATTTAGGCAACAGGACAGGGTAAGAAAGTTAAAACCAATCGGTGGATTCGTAAGCATCGGGATTTTCTCACTTCTCATGAGATTCCATTGAAGACAATAACGCTAGAACGATATGTAGCCAACCGTGCAAACACAAGATTTGTCACATTCTTCCTACTGAATGCGAGGTTACTATTGTCAATTAGGCTTAAGTTTATCAGCAGCATGGTTTTGAAAGATGGGTATGACGAAGAGCAAAAAATGGAGTTTCAGGTGGGCAAAAGAGCTTCTGAACGTGTCGGGCTTCTATTTAAAACATATTGTGGTCATAATCCAGTAAATTTTACGACCCAGGATGTTCATTCTATGGACCTGACCGATCCATTTGACCGTGACTACCAAAAACAGTGCTGGAGTTAGATGTTGTTGCCATTTTCAATCTGAGTTTTTTTGTAAACCTGATGAAAAATTAACTCTCGTGCTTTTGTACAGTTTGTAAGCTGGACTTAGATGTTCCTGCCCTTTTCAACTCGGCTGTGACTATCATATTTTCTTTGAAACAAGGCAAATGGCTTGACATTCGTTTAATTTAGAGTGAAATATTGTAACAAATCCCAACCAAGGGAAATAACATCACTCTCGCCGGCTGCTTGAGCTCACTGTGCATTACAGAAGCCAAGTGATTAGCCCCCACCAGCACCCACAAACTTATTTCGAACTAGCACATCAAATGGGTTGTAAATTTTCATAGGAAAGGCTGCATGACCATGACAGATTTGGATTCTGACATTTGGGACCCGCAAGGAAATAGCCTATCCAAGGTGGTGTCGACTTACTAGCCAGTCAACAAACGATTCTGCCTACCAGCCGTTGGATTGACATCCAACATCTGTCGTGTATCTTCTATCTCTTGTCTTCTTCTTCCTCCAGCCGCCCAAACCAAACCACCCCGTCGGCCCCGCCTGCTCCCGCCTCCCATGGCTGGTTGCACCTCCGCCGCCCTACCATACGTACCCTCCAATGTTGGCCAGTCCCTCCCTCTATTCCCCCACATGTCCTATTATTCTCCGGTGACGTCAGCCCCAGCAAGCACCCGTGCCCGAACCAGTCAACCCTCGTACTCCCCTCCGACTGTGACTGGACCGGCGCATCTTCAACGGCTCCTGTTCATTCCGTCCGAGGCCTCGCCGTCGTCCTCCGCCTTGCAGCCTTGGTTCGCTCGCCATGCGTGGTGCGCCCCCCTCTTGCGTTGTCAACATCGTCAACAACCGAGAGGAACAAGGAGATGACTGTACGTGGAGAGGATGACAGTAGGGACCCACCAGCGTCATGGCAGTACGCAAGCAAGTGCCTCTATAGTACAAGCCCAAAAATATGGCTCCTCCTAATGGTTGGACATCTAGGGCTCACGCCATTGTCAACGTAGTCAATAAATGAGAGAATTACACTACGAGCGACTGACACCAGGGACCCAGCAAGTCGCGCAGTTTTTTTTGAGGAACAAGCAGTTGTTATTTATACTAGTTTTGCGGGGGGCTGTGGCGGGGCTATGGCCCGTCTAGCCAGGGTTTTATTTATGTTTACCACATCATGAGCCCAGTTGTGTCTTTTTCTTGCTGAAAATGGCTAGCCCGGTTCTATTTTTTTTAAAGAAATACCCAAACAAGGCATACTTGCTTTATCAGCCCTGGTGGGCTGCAAATCTTTCAAGACGAGGAGAGTTTCATTCGGTTTGCCCAGAAATGGGTTGTACATTTTTAAAACACATCAAACCGGGAATTAGTTTCAATTTTTTTCATTACAAGATCTTAAATTCCATTGATTTTTATGCATGGACAATTATTTGGATTTTATATTTATATAAATTATTTTTCAAAATAGTTTGAATGTGAATCGATATTTTTGGATTAAAAAACGTTCCCCCCGTTGTCAGCTCGGACCCACCGGAAGTGCCTCCTTATTATGCACAAAAAAATGAACTCCCCCGGCTAGCTGGGACCCACCTTGGTGGGAGGCTGACTTGTGGGCCTACTAAGTTGACGGGGACGAAGGGCTTTGTCAACTTAGTCAATATGAACGATTCTAGCTCCAGTGACCATACGATGTCCATCCAACGGCCGTAATGCTTCTTCAACCTATGGTCTTCTTGCTCCAGCCGCCCAAAGCAGCGCCGGTCGTGCCGCATGCTCCTGCCTCCCGTGGCCGGTTGTGCTGCCGCGGAGGCCTCACCGCCCCCTACTATTCCCATCGCTGGCCAGGCCTTGCAGCTACGACAGCCTCACACCGCAGCCGAACCAGTGAACCCTCGTAGTCCTCTCCGCATGGGCTTGCACTGCCGCATCTTCCCCCGCTCCACGTCGTCCCCTTCCTAGGCCTCGCCATCGTCCACCACCGTGGTGCTCTCCGCGTGGCGTGGTCAACATGGTCAAGGAACGACTTCCGTCGGAAGAGTACTGTACGTGGAGAGGCTAACAGCTGGGTCCATGGCCATAGCCCAGTTTTTTTGTGATTTGCCAAGTAAGTCGCTTTGTCAGGCCTGTTGGGCTGAAAATCTTTCAAGGCGAGGAGAGCTTTCATTTGGCTGGCCGAGAAAATGGCCCATTAGTAATGAGAAATGGGTTGTACATTTTTAAAACACATCAAACCGGCAATTAGTTTCAATTATATTTTTTTCATTTCGAGATTTACATTAATTTTTATGCTTGGAGAATTTGTTGGATTTTATATTGATATACATTTATTTTTAAAATCAGTTTGAATGTGAGTCGAAATTTTGGGATTAAAAACAGTTTGGACCGCACCGAAATATGCAAAATTTTGTATAATTTTTTAACCGTGGCCACATTATGGGCTGTAATGCTAACAAAAAGAATATGGGCTCCAAAAAATCCTTAAGAATTAGCAAATGGGCTGTAAATTATTAGAAATAATGGCAGATGGGTTGTATGCTATTTACCACAGATTTGAGGCTTTCCTAAAAAAAAGGTTGACGCACAAGCAGTGACTGTTGGATGTCCATCCAACGGCCGTCGTGCTTCTTCAATCTCTGCTCTTCCTGCTCCAGCCGCTCAAACAAGCGCCGGCGGGACTGCCTGCTCCCTCCTCCCCGCGGTCGGCTGTGCTGCCGTGCAGGACTCACCGCCCCACCGTACTCCCATCACTGGCCTAGCCATCCCTCTACTCACCCACACCTGCTGTTATTCTCCGGTGACGGCAGACGAACCAGTAAACCCTCGTACAGCCGTACTCCCCTCCGCGTGGGAAACAACTGCTGAGTATTCCCTGGCCCCGTGTTGTTCCCTTCCTAGGCCTCGCCGTCGCCCACCGCCCTGGTGCTCTCGGTGCGGCCTGGTCAACGTGGTCAACGACCGACATGCATCTGAAGTGGACTGTACGTGGAGAGGCCGACAGCTGGGTCCACGGCCGCACGCAAGGAAATGCCTCCTTATTACACACAAAATAATGATTCCTCCACCTGACATCAGGGACCCACCGAAAGGGCCTCTGTATTTCGCGAAAAAAAGGTTACCGCCGGTGACAGCTCGGACCCACCAGCTATATCTTCGCACGCAAGGAAGTGCCTCCTTATTACACACATAAAAATGAATACTCCCCCTGTTAGCTGGGACCCAGTATAGTGGCAGGCTGACTTGTGGGAATACTAAGTTGACGGGGATGGAGGGCTTTGTCAACTTAGTCAATATGCACGATTCTAGCTCCAGTGACCGTACGATGTCCATCCAATGGTCGTAGTGCTTCTTCAACCTCTGGTCTTCTTGCTCCAGCCGCCCAAACCAGCGCCGGTCGTGCCTCGTGCTCCTACCTCCCGTGGCCGGCTGCGATGCGGCGGAGGCCTCACCGTCCCCTACTACGCCCACCGCTGGCCAGGCCATCCCTCTACTCACCCACACCCCCTGTTATTCTGCGGCGACGACAGCCTCACACCGCAGTGAACCAGTGAACCCTCGTACTCCTCTACGCGTGGGCATCCACTGCCGCGTCTTCCCCGGCTCCGCGTCGTCCCCTTCCTAGGCCTCACCATCGTCCACCGCCCTGGTGCTCTCGGCGCGGTGATACGTCTTCAATGTATCTATAATTTTTTATTGTTCCATGCTATTATATTACCCCTTTTGAATGATTATGGGCTTTATTTTACACATTTATATCACTTTTGGGACTAACCTACTAACCGGAGGCCCAGCCCATATTGCTGTTTTTTTGCCTATTTTAGTATTTCGAAGAAAAGGAATATCAAACGGAGTCCAAATGGAAAGAAACCTTCGGGAGCGTGATTTTTGGAACAAACGTGATCGGAGAGCTTGGAGTGCAAGTCAAGAAGCTGTCGAGGAAGCCACGAGATAGGAGGCCGCCGCCCCCCCTGTAGGGCGTGCCCCCCTGTCTCGTGGGCCCCTCGGGCGGCCACCGACGTACTTCTTCCTCCTATATATACCTACGTACCCCGAAAACATCCAGGGGCACCACGAAACACAATTTCCACCGCCGTAACCTTCTGTATCCGCGAGATCTCATCTTGGAGCCTTCGCCGGCACTCTGCCGGAGGGGGAATCGACCACCGAGGGCTTCTACATCAACATCCTTGCCCCTCCGATGAGTTGTGAGTAGTTTACCACAGACCTACGGGTCCATAGTTATTAGCTAGATGGCTTCTTCTCTCTTTTTGAATCTCAATACAATGTTCTCCCCCTCTCTTGTGGAGATCTATTCGATGTAAACTCTTTTTGCGGTGTGGTTGTTGAGATCCGATGAATTGTGGGTTTATGATCAAGTTTATCTATGAATAATATTTGAATCTTCTCTGAATTCTTTTATGTATGATTGAGTTATCTTTGCAAGTCTCTTCGAATTATCAGTTTGGTTTGGCCTACTAGATTGGTCTTTCTTGCCAAGGGAGAAGTGCTTAGCTTTGGGTTCAATCTTGCGGTGTCCTTACCCAGTGACAGAAAGGGTTGCAAGGCACGTATTGTATTGTTGCCATCGAGGATAACAAGATGGGGTTTATATCATATTGCATGAGTTTATCCCTCTACATCACGTCATCTTGCTTAATGCGTTACTCTGTTCTTATGAACTTAATACTCTAGATGCAGGCAAGAGTCGGTCGATGTGTGGAGTAATAGTAGTAGATGCAGGCAGGAGTCGGTCTACTTGTTATGGGCGTGAAACCTATATACATGATCATGCCTAGATAATCTCATAACTATGCGCTTTTCTATCAATTGCTCGACAGTAATTTGTTCACCCATCGTAATACTTATGCTATCTTGAGAGAAGCCACTAGTGAAACCTATGGCCCCTGGGTCTATCTCTTATCATATTTGCTTTCAATCTACTTTATTTCCATCTTTACTTTTTGCATCTATATTATAAAATACCAAAAATAAATTTATCTTATCATACTATCTTTATTAGATCTCACTTTCGCAAGTGGATGTGAAGGGATTGACAACCCCTTTATTGCGTTGGTTGCGAGTTCTCAGTTTGTTTGTGTAGGTGCGTGGGACTTTTGAGGAGCCTCCTACTGGATTGATACCTTGGTTCTCAAAACTGAGGGAAATACTCACGCTACACTTGCTGCATCACCCTCTCCTCTTCGAGGAAAACCAACGCAAGCTCAAGACATAGCAAGAAGGATTTCTGGCGCCGTTGCCGGGGAGGTCTTCGCTCAAGTCAAGACATACCAAGTACCCATCACAAACCCATCTCCCTCGCATTTACATTATTTGCCATTTGCCTCTCATTTTCCTCTCCCCCACTTCACCCTTGCCGTTTTATTCACCCTCTCTTTCCCAATCTCCTCCTCTCTTTTTCGCTTGCTGTTTTTTCTGCTTGCTTGTGTGTTGGATTACTTGTTGCCATGGCACAAGATAATACCAAATTGTGTGATTTCTCGAATACCAATAATAATGATTTCCTTAGTACTCCGATTGCTCCTCTTAATGATGTTGAGTCTTGTGAAATCAATGCCGCTTTGCTGAATCTTGTTATGAAAGATCAATTCGCCGGCCTTCCTAGTGAAGATGTCGCTACTCATCTAAACAATTTTGGTGATTTGTGTGATATGCAAAAGAAAAAAGATACGGATAACAATATTGTCAAATTGAAGTTATTTCCGTTTTCACTTAGAGATCATGCTAAAGTTTGGTTTTTGTCTTTGCCTAAAAATAGTATTGATTCTTGGAATAAGTGCAAAGATGCTTTTATCTCTAAGTATTTTCCTCCCGCTAAGATCATCACTCTTAGGAACGATATTATGAATTTTAAACAACTTGATCATGAGCATGTTGTCCAATCTTGGGAAAGAATGAAATTGATGCTTCGCAATTTCCCTACTCATGGTTTGAATTTATGGATGATCATACAAAAATTTTATGCCGGTTTCAACTTTGCATCTAGAAATCTCTTAGATTCGGCCGTAGGAGGCACGTTTATGGAAATCACATTAGGAGATGCTACAAAACTTCTTGATAATATTATGGCTAATTATTCGCAATGGCACACCGAAAGATCTTCTAGTAAAAAAGTGCATGCCATAGAAGAAATCAATGTTTTGAGTGGAAAGATGGATGAACTTATGAAATTGTTTGCTACTAAAAATACTCCTCTTGATCCTAATGATATGCCTTTGTCTTCCTTGATTGAGAATAATAATGAACCTATGGATGTGAATTTTGTTGGTAGGAATAGTTTTGGAAACAATGCCTACAGAGGAAATTTTAATGCTAGACCGTTCCCTAGTAATTCCTCTAATAATTATGGAAATTCCTACAATAATTCTTATGGTAATTTTAATAAGATGCCCTCTGATTTTGAGAATAGTGTGAAAGAATTTTAATGCTTTGCTTGAAGAAAAATTGCTCAAAGTTGATGATTTGGCTAGGAACGTTGATAGACTTTTGCTTGACGTTGATTCTCTTAAAATTAGATCTTCCCCTCCTAAGCATGATATCAATGAGTCTCTCAAAGTAATGAGAATTTCCATTGACGAGTGCAAGGAAAGAACCGCTAGATTGCGTGCTAAAAAATAAAGCTTTATAAAAGCGTGTTCTTCTAGTTTCCGTGAAAATAATGATGAGGATCTTAAAGTTATTAATGTGTCTCCGATTAGATCTATGTTTTGCAATATGAATTTTGATGATTTTGGGACTGATGATGAATCAACTTTGCCTAGGAGACGTCCCAAGAATTCGGAGTCTTTAGATCTTAATGCTAAATTTGGTAAAAGTGAGATTGGAGAATCCTCAACTTCTAATAATGTTGAACCCACTATCTCGGATTTCAAGGAATTTGACTATGATAATTGCTCTTTAAAATGTTGTATTTCCTTGTTGCAATCCGTTGTTAATTCTCCTTATGCTTATAGTCAAAACAAAGCTTTTACCAAACATATTGTTGATGCCTTGATGCAATCTTATGATGAAAAACTTAATTTGGAAGTTTCTATACCTAGAAAACTTAATGATGAGTGGGAACCTACTATAAAGATTAGAATTAAAGATTATGAGTGTTTTGCTTTGTGTGATTTGGGTGCTAGTGTTTCCACGATTCCGAAAACTTTATGTGATATTCTAGGTTTGCATGATCTTGATGATTGCTCTTTAAATTTGCACCTTGCGGATTCCACCATTAAAAAGCCTATGGGGGGGATCAATGATGTTCTTATTGTTGCAAATAGAAATTTGGTGCCCGTAGATTTTATCGTTCTTGATATAGATCGCAATCATTCTTGCCCTATTATTCTTGGTAGACCTTTCCTTAGAACGATTGGTGCGATTATTGATATGAAGGAAGGCAACATTAGATTCCAATTTCCATTAAAGAAAGGCATGGATCACTTTCCAAGAAAGAAAGTCAAATTACCTTATGAATCTATCATGCGGGCTACTTATGAATTTAGTGCCAAAGATGGCACTCGTTAGATCTATCTTCGCTTTTATGCCTAGCTAGGGGCGTTAAACAATACGCTAGTTGGGAGGCAACCCAAATTTCTTTATGTTTTTTGCTTTTTCTCATGTTTAGTAATAAATCTTGCATCTACTCTCTGATTAGATGTGTTTTTATCTTTTAATTAGTGTTTGTGCCAAGTAGAACCTATAGGATAACCTACGATGATAGTTGATTTGATTCTGCTGAAAAACAGAAACTTTGCACTCACGAGAAAAAATTCAATAAATCACAGACACGTGATTTTGCATTGATTCTTTTTGCTCCAGATCAATAAACAAATTATCCAGTACTTCCTATTTTGGTAGGAGTTTTAGAGTTCCATAAGTTTGCGTTAGTTACAGATTGCTACAGACTGTTCTGTTTTTGACAGATTCTGCTTTTCGTGTGTTGTTTGCTTATTTCAATGCATCTATGGCTAGTAAATTAGTTTATAAACCATAAGGAAGTTGGAATACAGTAGGTTTAACACCAAAATAAATGAAGAATGAGTTCATTGCAGTACCTTATGTTGTGGTTTTGTTTTCTTTCACTAATGGAGCTTATAAGATTTCCTGTTGAGTTTTGTGTTGTGAACTTTTCAAGTTTTGGGTAAAGCTTTTATGGACTATGGAATAAAGGGTGGCAAGAGACTAAGCTTGGGGATGCCCAAGGCACCCCAAGATATTCAAGGATAGCCAAAAGCCTAAGCTTGGGGATGCCCCGGGAAGGCATCCCCTCTTTCGTCTTCGTTCATTGGTAACTTTACTTGGAGCTATATTTTTATTCGCTACATGATATGTGTTTTGCTTGGAGCGTCATGTATTATATTATTCTTTGATTTTTACTTTACCACAATAATCCTTGATGTACACTCCTTTTTGTGAGAATCCTATTTGATTAGAATTTGCTAGAATACTCTATGTGCTTCACTTATATCTTTTGAGCTTGATAGTTTTTGCTCTAGTGCTTCACCTATATCTTTTAGAGCACGGTGGTGTCTTAATTTTGAAGAAATTTCTAGTCTCTCATGATTCACTTATATTATTTTGAGAGTCTTTTAGAACAGCATGGTATTTGCTATTATCATAAAGTTGGTCCTAGAATGGTAGGCATCCAAGTTGGGTATAATAAAAACTATCATAGGAAGTGAATTGGATGCTATGATCAACTTGATACTTGATAATTGTTTTGAGATATGGAGGTAGTGATATTAAAGTCATGCTAGTTGGGTGATTATGAATTTAAAGAATGCTTGTGTTGAAGTTAGCAAGTCCCATAACATGCACGTATGGTTAAAGTTGTGTAACAAATTTGAAACATGAAGTGTACCTAGCTTGTGCATCCTTATGAGTGGCGGTCGGGGACGAGCGATGGTCTTTTCCTCCCAATCTATCTCCCTAGGAGCATGTGCGTAGTACTTCATTTTTTGACGACTTCTAAATTTTTGCAATAAGTATATGAGTTCTTTTGACTAATGTTGAGTCCATGGATTATACGCACTTTTACCTTTCCGCCATTGCTAGCCTCTTCGGTACCGTGCATTGCCCTTTCTCACCTTGAGAGTTGGTGCAAACTTCGCCGGTGCATCCAAACCCCGTGATATGATACGCTCAATCACACATAAACCTCCCTATATCTTCCTCAAAACAGCCACCATACCTACCTATTATGGCATTTCCATAGCCATTCCGAGATATATTGCCATGCAACTTTCCACCGTTTCGTTCATCACCATGACATACTTTACTTTTGTCATATTGCCATTGCATGATCATGTAGTTGACATTGTATTTGTGGCAAAGCCACCATGCATTATTTTTCATACATGTCACTCTTGATTCATTGCACCATCCCGGTACACCGCCGTAGGCATTCATGTAGAGTCATATCTTGTTCTAGTTTCGAGTTGTAATTCATATGTTGTAATCAATGAAAGTGTGATGATCATCATTATTAGAACATTGCCCAAAGAAAAAAAGGCCAAAAAAAGGCCCAAAAAAAGAAAAAGAAAAAGAAAAAAAGAAAAAAAGAAGAAGAAAATAAAAAGGGCAATGTTACTATCTCTTTTTTCACACTTGTGCTTCAAAGTAGCACCTTGTTCTTCATGTAGTGAGTCTCATATTTTGTGCTTCAAAGTAGCACCATGTTTTTCATATAGTGAGTCTCATATATTGTACTTCAAAGTAGCACCATGTTTTTCATATAGTGAGTCTCATAAGTTGTCTTTTTCATACTAGTGGGAATTTTTCATTATAGAACTTGGCTTGTATATTCCTATGATGGGCTTCCTTAAACGCCCTAGGTCTTCATGAGGAAGCAAGTTGGATGCACACCCACTAGTTTTCTTTTGTTGAGCATTCATTTGTAGCTCTAGTGCATAGTTGCATGGCAATCCCTACTCCTCATGTTGACATCAATTGATGGGCATCTCCACAGCCAATTGATTATCCTTGTCAATATGAGACTTTCTACTTTTTTTTGTCTTCTCCACACAATCCCCATCATCATATTCTATTCCACCCATAGTGCTATATCCATGGCCCACGCTCATGTATTGCGTGAAGGTTGAAAAAGTTTGAGATTATTTAAGTATGAAACAATTGATTGGCTTGTCATCGGGGGTATAGAAGTTGGGAACATCTTTGTGTGACGAAAATGAAGCATAGCCTAACTATATGATTTTGTAGGGATGAACTTTCTTTTGCCATGTTATTTTGAGAAGACATGATTACTTTGATTAGTATGCTTGAAGTGTTACTATTTCTTTTATCAATATGAACTTCTATTTTGTATTCATTTGGATCTGAACATTCATGCCACAATAAAGAAAATTACATTATGAATTATGCTAGGTAGCATTCCACATCAAAAATTCTCTTTTTATCATTTACCTACTCGAGGACGAGTAGGAATTAAGCTTGGGGATACTTGATACGTCTCCAACGTATCTATAATTTTTGATTGTTCCATGCTATTATATTACCCCTTTTGGATGATTATGGGCTTTATTTTACACATTTATATCATTTTTTGGACTAACCTAGTAACCGGAGGCCCAGCCCATATTGTTGTTTTTTGCCTATTTCAGTATTCGAAGAAAAGGAATATCAAACGGAGTCCAAACGGAATGAAACCTTCGGGAGCGTGATTTTTGGAACAAACGTGATCCGGAGAGCTTGGAGTGCAAGTCAAGAAGCTGCCGAGGAAGCCACGAGATAGGAGCCCCCCTGTAGGGCGCGCCCCTTGTCTCGTGGGCCCCTCGGGCGGCCACCGACGTACTTCTTCCTCCTATATATACCTACGTACCCCGAAAACATCCAGGGGCACCATGAAACACAATTTCCACCGCCATAACCTTCTGTATCTGCGAGATCTCATCTTGGAGCCTTCGCCAGCACTCTGCCGGAGGGGGAATCGACCATGGAGGGCTTCTACATCAACATCCTTGCCCCTCTGATGAGTTGTGAGTAGTTTACCACAGACCTACGGATCCATAGTTATCAGCTAGATGGCTTCTTCTCTTTTTTTGGATCAATACAATGTTGTCCCCCTCTCTTGTGGAGATCTATTCGATGTAAACTCTTTTTGCGGTGTGTTTGTCGAGATCCGATGAATTGTGGGTTTATGATCAAGTTTATCTATGAATAATATTTGAATCTTCTCTGAATTCTTTTATGTATGATTGAGTTATCTTTGCAAGTCTCTTCGAATTATTAGTTTGGTTTGGCCTACTAGATTGGTCTTTCTTGCCATGGGAGAAGTGCTTAGCTTTGGGTTCAATCTTGCGGTGTCCTTACCCAGTGACAGAAAGGGTTGCAAGGCACGTATTGTATTGTTGCCATCGAGGATAACAAGATGGGGTTTATATCATATTGCATGAGTTTATCCCTCTACATCATGTCATCTTGCTTAATGCGTTACTCTGTTCTTATAAACTTAATACTCTAGATGCAGGCAGGAGTCGGTCGATGTGTGGAGTAATAGTAGTAGATGCAGGCAGGAGTCGGTCTACTTGTTATGGACATGATGCCTATATACATGATCATGCCTAGATAATCTCATAACTATGCACTTTTCTATCAATTGATTGACAGTAATTTGTTCACCCACCGTAATACTTATGCTATCTTGAGAGAAGCCACTAGTGAAACCTATGGCCCCCGGGTCTATCTCTTATCATATTTGCTTTCAATCTACTTTTATTTGCATCTTTACTTTTTGCACCTATATTATAAAATACCAAAAATATATTTATCTTATCATACTATATTTATTATATCTCACTTTCGCAAGTGGCCGTGAAGGGATTGACAACCCCTTTATTGCGTTGGTTGCGAGTTCTCAGTTTTTTTGTGTAGGTGCGTGGGACTTTTGAGGAGCCTCCTACTGGACTGATACCTTGGTTCTCAAAACTGAGGGAAATACTTACGCTACACTTGCTGCATCACCCTCTCCTCTTCGAGGAAAACCAACGCAAGCTCAAGACATAGCACGCGGCGTGGTCAACGTGGTCAAGGAACGGCTTCCATCGGACGTGGACTGTACGTGGAGAGGCTGACAGCTGGGTCCATAGCCGCAGCAAGGAAGTGCCTCCTTATTATGCGCAAAATAATTATTCCTCCACCTAACAGCGGGGACCCACCGGACGGGCCACTGTATTTCGCGAAAAAAACATTTCCCCCTGACTGCTGGGACCCACCAGCTACATCTTCGCACGCAAGGAAGTGCATCCGGAAAAAAAATGATTCGCCCCTGACTGCTAGGACCCACCAGCTACATCTTCGCACGCAAGGAAGTGCGTCTGAAAAAAACCGATTCGCCCCCCTGACTGCTGGGACCCACCAGCTACATCTTCGCACGCAAGGAAGTGCCTGACAGTCGGGACCCACCTGGTCGAAGCGTATGTAGCGTTGTCATTCTGGCCGCGAATGTGTATGTACATACTGGTGGATGTAGAGGCGCGCACGTGTCGTAGTAGAGGCACGCACGTAGCATGTACACGTACGTACATCGGCCAGGTTGCAAGAAAGAAAATACGGCCACGTACGTACATATGGGCGGGGTCTCGAACGCCTACTCGCGCATACGTACGACCAGGGCTCGTGTACATGGCTGGGTCGAAACGGAGAAACATCGTCGTCGTCGTGTTCATGGGGAGCCAACCGGCTGGGTCAGAACGAAATGCGTCGTCGTGTTCATCGGGAGGGCTTGGACGGAACAGGCGATGGAAACGAGGCCTGGCGTATCGTAGAACGGAGGAAACAGCCTTGTGTTTGACCGGCCACGGTCGAAATGGGATCCTGTTCATCGGGAGGGGTCTGGCGTACCGCAAAACAGACGAAACAGACCTCCTACGGTCGAAACAGGGGTCCTGTTGATCGGGAGGGGTGTGGCATACCGCAAAACGGATGAAACGGACTTGTGTTGGAGCACTAGGTCGAAACGGGGGTCCTGTTCATCGGGAGGGGTGTGGCGTACCGCAAAACGGGACTCCACAGGATACTGTTCATCTCCACCGTCGACCTCCTCCAGCCTCTACGGGCTACTGTTCATCCACCGTCCACCTCCTCCAGCCTCCACGGGCTCCTGTTCATCCACATGCTCCTGTTCATCCAGCCTCCACCACGCGCTACTCCATCGACTACTGTTCAACCACCCCTCTCCACGGGCTCCTGTTCAACCACCCCTCCACGGGATACTGTTCATCCACCCCTCCACCGTCTACTGTTCATCCAGCCCTCCACACCACGGGGTCATGTTCAACCACCCCTCCACGGGCACCCCTCCACCGTCTATTGTTCATCCAGCC
>NC_041389.1:400960225-400989143 GCF_002162155.2 Triticum dicoccoides
ATTAGGGGGTATCCGGATAGCCGGACTATACACATCATCCGGACTATTGAAGCGTGAAGATACAAGACCCAAGACTCCGTCCCGTGTCCGGATGGGACTCTCCTTTGCCTGGAAGACAAGCTTGGCGATCCGGATATTGTATTTCCTTCCTTGTAACCAACTCCATGTAAACCCTAGCCCTCTCCGGTGTCTATATAAACCGGAGAGGATGGTCCTTAGAAGGCCGATCACAATTACAATCATACCATCATAGGCTAGCTTCTAGGGTTTAGCCTCTACGGTCTCGTGGTAGATCTACTCTTGTACTACTCATATCTTCAATATTAATCAAGCAGGAAGTAGGGTTTTACCTCCATCGAGAGGGCCCGAACCTGGGTAAACATTGTGTCCCTTGCTTCATGTTACCATCAGCCTAAGACGCACAGATCGGGACCCCCTACCCGAGATCCGCCGGTTTTGACACCGACATTGATGCTTTCATTGAGAGTTCCTCTGTGTCGTCGCTTCGAGGCTTGATGGCCCCTTCAATCGTCAACAACACGGTCCATGGTGAGACTTTTCTCCCTAGATAGATCTTCGTGTTCGGCGGCTTCGCACTGCGGGCCAATTTGCTTGGCCGTCTGGAGCAGATCGACAACTACGATCCTGGTCACCAGGTCAGGTTCGGAAACCTGAACTACACGGCCGATATCCACAGAGACTTGATCTTCGACGGAATCTGTCCAGTGCCAGGAGCGCCGAACAGTCACGATGAGCACGGCCTAGACCTGCTGTCGGATAGTGCTCGGGATATCACCCCTGCAGTATCCCAGGACCTAAATCCGGAGCAGACTACATGGCCCAAGGACGGGTGGATGGACCCCGCCCCACAGGCCGCACACTCATCGGTGGTAGAACCGAACCCAGGCCTCACCTCTAGGGACGCCTGTTATGCCGGACCCCCGGACTCGTATTCGGTTGTAGGTTCCACTCCGCGCGCTCCTGAGCCCTCCGAGCCTCGTTGGGCTCCAGTAATGGAGTTTACCGCTGCGGATGTCTTTCAGCACTCGCCCTTTGGCGACATGCTGAGCTCATTAAAGTCTCTCTCTTTGTCAGGAGGCTCTCAGCCGAACTATGTCCAGCTCGAGTGGGAAGCTAGCGACGAAGGAATTCGTTACCCACCCACCACCCACTTCATAGCCACGGTCGATGATTTGACCGACATGCTTGACTTCGACTCCAAAGACATCAACGGTTTGGATGACGATGTAGGAGAAGAAGCGGAACCACCACCCACGGGGCGGTGGACAGCCACCTCTTCATATGAAATATATATGGTGGACACTCTGAAAGAAACCAATGGCGACGAGGCAATGGAGGATAACCCCTCCAAGAAGAAAGCAAAGCATGGACGTCGCCAATGCCGCTCCAAGCCCCGCCACAACAATACGGGCACCGGAGACGATAATAATCCGGACGGTGCCGAAGATGAATACAACCCCGATTAGCCCGCCTTCGAGCAGGCTGAGCAGGAAGATGGGCAAGACAACCCAGATGAATAGGCGATGGACGGGTATCCGGAGGAGGACAACTACATGCCCCCCTTCGAAGACGAGATTAGCCTCGGCGACGACGAGTTCGGCGTGCCTGAGGACCCCGCGGAGCAGGAGCGCTTCAAGCGCCGGCTTATTGCCACTGCGAGGAGCCTGAAGAAGAAGAAGCAGCAGCTTCAAGCTGATCAAGACCTGCTCACAGACAGATGGACAGAAGTCCTGGCAGCCAAGGAATATGGACTCGAGCGCCACATGGCTGACCGGCCACCCCGTGGCCGGGATAAAATGGCATATCAGCCCGAATACCAGCCCGCACCCCCGCGCCAGTTTACTACGGCCTGGGGCAATACTCAGGACCTGCGCGATAGATTGGATAACACCGCAGGACAACCAAGATCGATCTACGGATCACAGGGGCGCGCTGCAGCACATGACGATGTCCGTCATACCGGATACACTAACAGTAAATCCGGCCGGGCCGAACACAACCAGCCAGACTTAGTCGGCCTGCGTCGTGACATAGCCCGGCACAGAGGCGCTGCACCCCCCCCCCCTCTGCTTCATCGATGAAGTGATGGATCATGAATTCCCAGAAGGGTTCAAACCCATAAACATCGAATCATACGATGGCACAACAGACCCCGTAGTATGGATCGAAGATTTCCTTCTCCACGTCCACATGGCCCGCGGAGACGATCTACATGCCATCAAGTACCTTCCCCTTAAGCTCAAAGGACCCGCCCGACATTGGCTAAATAGCCTGCCCACAAATTCCATTAGTAGTTGGGAAAACCTGGAAGACGCATTCCTCAAGAACTTCCAAGGCACATACGTGCGACCACCAGACGCCAATGACTTGAGTCACATTACTCAACAGCCCAGAGAATCAGCCAGGAAATTCTGGACTCGGTTCTTAACTAAAAAGAACCAAATAGTTGACCGTCCGGACGCTGAAGCCCTGTCGGCCTTTAAGCATAATATTCGCGACGATTGGCTCGCACGACACCTCGGCCAGGAGAAACCCAAGTCCATGGCAGCTCTCACGACACTAATGACCCGCTTTTGCGCGGGCGAGGACAGCTGGTTGGCTCGCAGCAGCACTACGCCACATTCTAGCACTTCAGATGTCTGTGACAATAATGGCAAGCTACAACGCAACAGACACAAGCGACGGAACAACAGTGACAACATCGAAGACACGACAGTCAATGCCGGATTCACCGGATCCAAATCCGGTCAGCGGAAGAAACCGTTCAAACAAAACAATCAGGGACCGTCTAGTCTGGACCGCATACTGCAGCGCCCGTGCCAAATTCATGACACCCTAGACAAGCCAGCCAACCACACTAATAGAGACTGCTGGGTGTTCAAATAGGCCGGTAAAATAAATGTCGAAAACAAGGACAAGGGGCTGCATAGCAACGACGATGAAGAGCCCCGGCGTCCGAACACGGGGGGACAGAAGAACCCCCCCCCCCAGGTGAAAACGGTCAATATGATCTACGCCACTCACATTCCCAAGCGGGAACGGAAGCGAGCACTACGGGACGGCTATGCAATGGAGCCAGTCATCCCCAAATTCAACCCATGGTCATCTTGTCCGATCACCATCGATCGTAGGGATCACCCTACCAGTATCCATCACGGCGGTTCAGCCGCATTGGTTCTAGACCCAATCATAGACGAATTTCACCTCACACGAGTCCTTATGGACGGAGGCAGCAGCCTGAACTTGCTTTATCAGGATACAGTGTGCAAAATGGGCATCGACCCATCAAGGATCAAGCCCACCAAAGCCACCTTTAAAGGTGTAATTCCTGGAGTAGAGGCCCATTGTACGAGCTCTATGACACTGGAAGTGGTCTTCGGATCTCCGGATAACTTCCAAAGCGAAGAGTTAATCTTCGATATCGTCCCTTTCTGTAGTGTCTACCACGCAGTGCTCGGACGAACCGCGTTCGCTAGATTCAATGCAGTACCACACTATGCATACCTCAAGCTCAAGATGCCAGGACCGCGCGGGGTCATAACAGTCAACGGAAATATGGACCGCTCTCTCCGTACAGAAGAGCATACTGCAGCCCTTGCAGTAGAAGTACAATGCGGCCTCCTCCGACAAACCACCAATCCGGCGACGACAACCTCGAGCAACATCAAGCGAGTCCGGAGTACCCCGCAACAGGATCACCAGGCGCGCCAAGAGCATGACTAGCAGTCCGGCCTCCGGTCAAGCCCTATAAAAGCAACATTCGTGCCACGCGTACACAATTACGCACTAAAAATACCATGGGCACAGGCGGAGGCTCAAAAGTGACTAAGTCAATAGTGCGGTATCACCGCAACATACTTTCGTAACCCTCCCTTTTTATCTTTCAGGACATTGCTTTAGGGCAGCCTCTTCAGAAGATCCGGATTGTCAGACTTACATAGGAGAGAAAACCAAGGAGGTAATAGGCTTTGCGCATCAAAGGAAATACCAAGGTGGAATCTGTTCATGATCGCTATACCTATTTTATATACCTACATGCAGCCTGCCCTTGGATAGGACATGTTAAATAGTCCTATTTACTTCTGCTTAACTGCACCCATTGTAAACGTACGCTTAAACGTATTATTCATCAATGGGAAATCATATATAGCGTCAGCTTATTATTCCTATTTGCACATTTTTTCTATAAATGTTTATTTACTATTGCATCGGTACACTTTGGTACGTTTATTTTGCCAGGGGCTTCTTATGGCGCCCTGCAATGCGGCAAGCAAAGTCCGAACACTTTCAACGGCGTGGCACCCCAAACTTATAGCATTATATGCATCATCTCCGAATTGTGTCTTGGGTCTACAGTTGGGTTAGCCCGGCTCCCTTGTTTTGGTACCTTACGTTCCGTTATATCGGCTAAGGTAGCACAGGGAGAACTACTGCGATTGTGTCCCGATTCTTCCGGACAAGCACCTCAGTAGAGAAAGCCGAAAACTGACCGACATGATGTGGCGAGAGCTGGTCGCTGTTCGAGAGGTCTTAAAATCCTTAAAGATTTTTTCCGCTTTAAGCGAGGAATCGGACTCGTCCGATTTAGGCGTGTATAGCGCCTCAGTTTAGCCCTCCGAACTCTAGGGGCTTCGCCGAAATTTAAAATTGTAGACTTCTATGGCTAAGTGAAAGTTATAAAGCCGCATAGTCTGATTGCCTTGTTCGCTGCGCTAGACACCTCCTTTAGGGACCAAGTATTTGGATAAAGAGTGTCTGGGTTTTCCACGAACACCCCAGTACTAGTTGCGTGGGGGCGGAAGCCGGCGACTGGCCTACTTTCAGAATTTTATAAACAGCCGCACAGAAGGTAATATTTTAAATCAAAAAGTGCTACATAGCACAAGTAACTTCGTCTTTATATTACAAACATGACAGAAGTGAATTCATTCTAAAATTGTGTCCTTGGTACATTCATCGGCCACGAGACGAGCGCCCTTCATAATGCCTTCATAATATTTCTCGGGATAGCGATGCGCGTTGCCCTTCGGCGGCCCGTCCTTCACCAGCTTCTCCGCATCCAGCTTGCCCCAATGCACCTTCGCACGAGCAAAGGCCCGGCGGGTACCCTCAATGCAAACGGATCGTTTGATCACTTCAAGCCGCGGATAGGCATTCACCATCCTCTTGATCAGGCCGAAGTAGCTAGTGGGCAGGGACTCACCGGGCCACATTCGGACTATGAAATCCTTCATAGCCACTTCGGCCGCCCTGTGGAGTTCAATCAACTGCTTCAGTTGGTCACTCAGAGGCGTTGGATGTTCGGCCCCAGCATACTGGGACCAGAACAACTTCTCCGTCGCTCTCCCCTCCTCGGCACGGTAGAACTCTGCGACATCCGATACGCTACGTGGCAGATCTGCAAATGCCCCTAGAGAGCTCCGAATTCGGGTAAGTAAAAGAAACGCCTCATCCACATGCTTGCTTTGCATAAAGAATTTCTTACCCGCCGCTATCTTCTTGGCCTCCTGGATTTCCTGTTGTGCCTTCTCGGCTTCGGCCTTGGTTCCTTTTATACTAGCAAGGGCCTTCGCAAGCTCGGCCTCTTTCACCTTAAGCTCATGCTCCACAGACTTGAACTTCTTGCCGAGCTCCTGGAGCTCTTGTTGTACCTCGCCTACTCTAGCATCTTGCTTTCTGCGCTCCTTGCGTTCCAAGGCCGCCTTGTCTTCGGCCTCGGACAACGCTTTCTTCAGAGACGCCACTTCGGTGGTGGCCCCTGTTACAAAATCACAACGCTCCATCGTCAGGATAACTAATTTTTATCTACCCTTCATTATATGAGAGCGGGGAATCACTCACCTTTGTTCTCTTCAAGCTGCCTCCTCGTGAGGTCGAGCTCTCCCTGCGCCTGCTCCAGGTCCTGTTTTAGTCCAGCGATCTCGGTTGTGTGGGCAGCAGCGGCAAGCAGCACAACCTTCTTATTCACATTCAAACCTATTGTTAGATTCCTGCGGATCATTATTAACCCTACGTTTGGTTCTGGAACAGTGTTCAGCTGAGAGCCCGGCTTACTGCAGCTCTCATCAACACGATCCACGGGGATCTTGAATCCCACGTGTCCGGCGTCTGGAATGCCGCCTTGGGGCGCCTCCAGAGCCACCTCCTCCCGCTCTGGGAGCCTTTGGGACAACACCTCCATGTCATCCGCAGGCTGAGGAGTAGTGGCCATCGAAAGCGAGTTCATCGCCGAGTCGCTCAAAGACCCATCCGAAGACGACACCTCGGGATGGACCCTGGCCGGACTATATACAAGTTCGGCGTTATAACAAAACTATGAAGCCAATTATGATAGAGTGCGGATACTTACAATCGCACTAGGGGCTTCTTCCTGGGCAGCCACCCCTCCTCGCTATCGGCAGCGGTGGCGGAGTAGTCCGGAAGGGACGCCTTTCCCTTCTTGGACGTCCCAGCCTCCTCCTCCGGGGCGGCTTTCCTCTTTTTCTCCCCCCAGTACGGGGAGAAGAGTTTCTTCTTGTTTTCCCTCGCCTCCGCGGGAGGAATCAGCCTCGTCGCCATTGGACGACAAGGGTATGACGGCCTTGCACCAGGGGCCTTTCCTGGCCCCCTGGTCTGCCTCTCAGGCCCCCCGTCCTCTTCGGACGGGGCGAACTCCTCCTCTTCTTCTTCTTCTCCCCCTTCGGGGGAGGAGTGTGCCTCGTCGCCTACTCTAGCATCTTGCTTTCTGCGCTCCTTGCGTTCCAAGGCCGCCTTGTCTTCGGCCTCGGACAACGCTTTCTTCAGAGACGCCACTTCGGTGGTGGCCCTTGTTACAAAATCACAACGCTCCATCGTCAGGATAACTAATTTTTATCTACCCTTCATTATATGAGAGCGGGGAATCACTCACCTTTGTTCTCTTCAAGCTGCCTCCTCGTGAGGTCGAGCTCTCCCTGCGCCTGCTCCAGGTCCTGTTTTAGTCCAGCGATCTCGGTTGTGTGGGCAGCAGCGGCAAGCAGCACAACCTTCTTATTCACATTCAAACCTATTGTTAGATTCCTGCGGATCATTATTAACCCTACGTTTGGTTCTGGAACAGTGTTCAGCTGAGAGCCCGGCTTACTGCAGCTCTCATCAACACGATCCACGGGGATCTTGAATCCCACGTGTCCGGCGTCTGGAATGCCGCCTTGGGGCGCCTCCAGAGCCACCTCCTCCCGCTCTGGGAGCCTTTGGGACAACACCTCCATGTCATCCGCAGGCTGAGGAGTAGTGGCCATCGAAAGCGAGTTCATCGCCGAGTCGCTCAAAGACCCATCCGAAGACGACACCTCGGGATGGACCCTGGCCGGACTATATACAAGTTCGGCGTTATAACAAAACTATGAAGCCAATTATGATAGAGTGCGGATACTTACAATCGCACTAGGGGCTTCTTCCTGGGCAGCCACCCCTCCTCGCTATCGGCAGCGGTGGCGGAGTAGTCCGGAAGGGACGCCTTTCCCTTCTTGGACGTCCCAGCCTCCTCCTCCGGGGCGGCTTTCCTCTTTTTCTCCCCCCAGTACGGGGAGAAGAGTTTCTTCTTGTTTTCCCTCGCCTCCGCGGGAGGAATCAGCCTCGTCGCCATTGGACGACAAGGGTATGACGGCCTTGCACCAGGGGCCTTTCCTGGCCCCCTGGTCTGCCTCTCAGGCCCCCCGTCCTCTTCGGACGGGGCGAACTCCTCCTCTTCTTCTTCTTCTCCCCCTTCGGGGGAGGAGTGTGCCTCGTCGTCTTCGAACGAGGCCTCTGGTACGACCTTACGCCAAAGACCCTTCCTGGTCCCCGGGGCCTTCTTCTCGGCCTTCTTCTCTGGTGCCTTGTAGGGTGCCAGAACCAGCATCTCCGTCAGTAGAGCATTGGCTGGACCTTCGGGCAGCGGAGCCGGACAGTCGATCCGCTCCGCTGTCTCCACATAATCCTGATCAAATATGCACAATTACTTAAGACTCCCCCACGAATACATTAAACTGAATCCGGTGGCAGTCAGAAAACTCACCGGACGAGGAAGTCGTGCGGCATGAAATCCACGGTCCTCGGATATGGGAGAAGGTACTTCGGAGGACTTGAACAGCGCCTTCCACGCGTCTTTGTGCTTCATGCCATAGAGCTTTCGAAGCGTCTGGTGTTCGGACGGGACGAACTCCCACAGATTAAACACCCGCCTTTGGCACGGAAGAATCCGGCGGACGAGCATGACCTGGATCATGTTGACAAGCTTGATGTTCTTGTCCTTCATGTTCTTTATACAGTTTTTGAGTCCGGTCAGCTCCGTAGGTTCGCCCCAGGCCAGGCCCTTCTTTTCCCAGGAGGTGAGCCGCGTGGGGGTTCTGAATCAGAACTCGGGGGCCGGTGGCATCGCGCGGCTCGGTGATGTAGAACCACCCCGATTGCCACCCTTTTATAGTCTCCGCGAAGGAGCCATCAAGACAGGTGACGTTAGGCATCTTGCCCACCATGGCCCCTCTGCACTTCGCTTGTTGGCCTCTCATGATCTTCGGCTTCACACAGAAGATTTGCAGCCACAAGCCAAAGTGAGGCTGGATGCGGAGGAAGGCCTCGCATACGATGATAAACGCCGAGATGTTGAGGACGAAGTTTGGGGCTAGATCATGGAAATCTAACCCGTAGTAGAACATGAGCCCGCAGACGAAGGGATGAAGCGGAAATCCCAGTCCACGGACGAGAAACACGACCCTCTCATGGGGTCCTGGGTTTGGGACCTGCCCGTCGTCCGGTAGCCGGTGCGCTATGTCCGCGGCCAAGTATCCGGCCGCCCGAAGATTCGTGATATGCTTCTCCTTCATGGTGGAAGCCACCCACTTGCCTCCTGCTCCAGACATATTCAGCTATGCAGAGAAGACTTGGACTAGGGCGCTGGAGCTCGAGGAAGCAAGGAGGAGTAAGGGAGGAGTAGAGCGTGGGTGAAAATGGGGATCCTTTATCCCTTTATAGAGGTGACGAAAGCGGTGCGCCTCCCCACTTGCCCGTTGAGTATCGCTTACTTCCCAAGCGCCATGATTGATGGCGCGGTGGGATTATCCATACCTGTATTGATGAGAATCCCGTGATAAGGGGACACAATCTCTGCTTTGACAAGGCGTGTCAAGGAAACCGCCTCGCAATACATGCTGTGGCTGGTTGTGGGAAAACGGTTCGAATAATGACCCGACCGTAATGACATATCATGTCGTCTAAAAAGTTGTCAGCTGAAGTATCATTCTCTCTATGGTGGTATGTAAAGATCATTTTTGCAGATCCGACCATGATCCACGTGTTCGATAATAACTTTGGAGTATTCGGAGAAGGAAGCCGCCTTGCAATGCCGAAGACAAGACTGCGCGTCGGACTCATCGTCATTGAAGCCTGGTTCAGGGGCTACTGAGGGAGTCCTGGATTAGGGGGTATCCGGACAGCCGGACTATACACATCGCCCGGACTATTGAAGCGTGAAGATACAAGACCCAATACTCCGTCCCGTGTCCAGATGGAACTCTCCTTTGCGTGGAAGACAAGCTTGGCGATCCGGATATTGTATTTCCTTCCTTGTAACCGACTCCATGTAAACCCTAGCCCTCTCCGGTGTCTATATAAACCGGAGAGGGTGGTCCTTAGAAGGCCGATCACAATTACAATCATACCATCATAGGCTAGCTTCTAGGGTTTAGCCTCTACGATCTCGTGGTAGATCTACTCTTGTACTACTCATATCTTCAATATTAATCAAGAAGGAAGTAGGGTTTTACCTCCATCGAGAGGGCCCGAACCTGGGTAAACATTGTGTCCCTTGCTTCCTGTTACCATCAGCCTAAGACGCACAGATCGGGACCCCCTACCGAAGATTCGCCGGTTTTGACACCGACACCCGCAACACTCACTATTCATCCAATCGATCGGCTTCAGTTAGCAGCAGTAGCGAAGGAATCGCTCGATCGGGTTCAGTTAACAGCCATCGGTGGATCGCTCGGGTTCAGTAACGCGTAGCCTGCAGTGCAATCGCTCGGGTTCAGTTAGAGCCCAACGCCTCGCTCGGGGTCAGTTAGAGCCAACGCCTCGCACACATGCGCGTACGTGTACGAGAGAAACGCGCATCGCTCGGCCCCCGACCACCCACCGTAACCGGGAACTCCCCGAAATTTTCTTCGCCCTCGCTTCTACCACGGTTTTTTTCGTCATGGACGGCCAAAGAATGTCATGCAACTACGTCTCCGGCCCACCTAGGACAAAAAGCCCATTTTCTGTCATGATTTTTGTCATAGAAGTAGGAGCCCACCACATCTATGATGATACCGGGTTTTGTCACAATTATTGTCATAGAAGTGTCATATGTATGATAGAAAAAAAATCATTTGGCCCAAAATGTCACGGATGTGTCTTTTTTTGTAGTGAGTGTCAACTTTAGGAACTAGTGATCCCACTATTCCGAATGAGAAGAATTTTACTTATGTGGAGAGTAGAAAAATTTCTATGCTTGTAGATCATGAAAATAATGCTTTATGTGATGGTTATATTGTTGAATTCATTCATGATGCTACTGAAAATTATTATGAGGGAGTAATTTATGCATGTAGGAGTTGCAATAATACCAAGTTTCCTCTCTATGTGCTTAAAGTTTTGAAGTTATACTTGTTTTTCCTTCCTATGCTAGTTGGTTCTTGTTCCTATAAATTATGTGCTCACAAAATCCCTAGGCATAGGAAGTGGGTTAGATTTAAATGTGCTAGTCATATTCTTCATGATGCTCTCTCTCTATGTTTCAATTCTTTTCTTTTATGTGAGCATCATTGAAATCATCATGCCTAGCTAAAAGGCATTAAAGAAAAGCGCTTGTTGGAAGACAACCCAATATCTACCCTTGCTGTATTTGTGTGTTTACATGATTAAGCTACTGTAGTAATCATGTATTATAGCTTTTGTTTCAATAAAATGCCAAGTAAGACCTTGGGAAGACTTGGGTGAAAGTTAATGTGATCTTGCTGTAAAAAACAGAAACTTTGCGCTCACGAGAATAGATGCCATTTTTTTACTGGAGAGTGATTTTAGGTTGATCCTTTTTGAAGATGATTAATAGACAAATTCCTCATGTCCACCAATTTATTTAATAATTGTTGGAGTAGCAGAAGTATGGTTGCTGTTCAGATCATTACGGACTGTTCTGTTTCTGACAGATTCTGTTTTCATTGCATAGTTTGCTTGTTTTCTAGTTTCTATGGCTTATATTTTTCAATATAAATTGTAGAAATGATATGGTACAATAAGCATTATCTGAGAAAAATTATGAACCTTGTCTTTGACAGTACCAAAGTGAATGGTTTAATCTTTATCATACTAACCTATCTCACGAAGTTCCGTTAAGTTTTGTGTGATTGAAGTTTTCAAGCTCTGGGTGAGATATCTATATGAGGAGAATAAGGAATGGAAAGACCCTAAGCTTGGGGATGCCCAAGGCACCCCAAGGTAATATTCAAGAAAGACTCAAGCGCCTAAGCTTGGGGATGCCCCGAAAGGCATCCCCTCTTTCGTCTTCAAAACTATCGGTATACCTTACTCGGAGCTATATTTTTATTCATCACATGATATGTGTTTTGCTTGGAGCGTATTTTCAATTTTACTTGTTGTTTGAATAAAATCATTAGATCTGAAATATTGAATGAAAAAGAATCCTCCCATGGCTAGTTAATTATTTGACTACTCAGTGTTCTTCACTTATATCTTTTGGAGTAGTTTGTCATTTACTCATGTGCTTCATGTATATCCTATGAGTAAATGGTTGAATGAATCGAATATCATAAATCTGAATTTATATATGTTTCATATGCTTATAACATGGGGAGTAACCACTTCACACATAATAAGTATAGGTAGTAAACTTATTGAAAGTTAGCAAACACAGAATTGGTCACTTGAACAATTCATGAAAGAATATTGAAGGAAGAGAGATTTCACATATAAATATACTATCTTGGACATCTTTTGTAATTGTGAGCACTCATTAAAATATGACATGCTAAAAAGTTGATGTTGGATAAGGAAGACAGCTTAATGGGCTATGTTTTCCTATATCTGAAGCGTTATATTGTCTTGGATCATCCAACATGTTGAGCTTGCCTTTCCCCCTCATGCTAGCCAAATTCTTTGCACCAAGTAGAGATACTACTTGTGCTTCCGAATATCCCTTAAACTAGTTTTGCCATGAGAGTCCACCATACCTACCTATGGATTGAGTAAGATCCTTCAAGTAAGTTGTCATCGGTGCATGCAATAAAAATTGCTCTCTAAATATGTATAATCTATTAGTGCGAAGAAAATAAGCTTTATATGAACTTGTGATAGGAAAGAAATAGAAGCGACGGACTGCATAATAAAGGTCTCTATCACAAGAGGCAATATAAAGTGACGTTCTTTTGCATTAAGATTTTGTGTATCCAACCTTTAAAGCACATGACAACCTCTGCTTCCCTCTGCGAAGGGCCTATCTCTTATTCTTGTCTTTTACCCTTATACAAGAGTCATGGTGATCACCACCTTTCCTTTTTACACTTTTTTCTTTGGCAAGAACTTTGTGTTGGAGCGATCCGGATATATATATCCACTTGGATGTAGGTTTTCATAAAGTATTATTGTTGACTTTACCCTTGAGGTAAAAGGTTGGGAGGAAAAACTATAAGCTCCTATCTTTCTCTGTGTCCGATTTAAACTTTGAACCCATAAATATCACATGAGTGTTAGCAATTATGAAAGACTATGATAGTTGAGTATGTGGGATTTGCTAAATCAAAGCTCTTACATAGACCCTTCATGAAAATAAGATGAATTGCAATTGTTTGATGACTAAGATCACTGTTTGTTAGTTTTCAAGAAAGTTTATGATCTATACTTTAACATGTGAATAGCTTGTTACTTGATCATGAAAAGTTTTATGAGATGAGCTACTATTATGACATATAATGATGCTAGAAAAGGTGATTGAAATTATCATTGATCAAACTTGTGCACCTGCTAGCATTCACACTTCATAAATTATTTCTTTTATCATTTACCTACTCGAGGACGAGCGGGAATTAAGCTTGGGGTTGCTGATACGTCTCCAGCGTATCTATAATTTATGAAGTGTTCATGCTATTATATTATCCATCGTAGATGTTTTATATGCTATTTTATATGATTTTTGGGACTAACCTATTAACCTAGAGCCCAATGCCAGTTTCTGTTTTTTCGTTGTTTTTGAGTTTTACAGAAAAGGAATACCAAACAGAGTCCAATTGACGTGCCAATTTTTGATGATTTTTTATGGACCAAAAGAAGTCCCTGGAGTAAAAGAGTTGGGCCAGAAGAGTCCCGGGTTGTCCATGAGGGTGGGGGGCGCACCCACCCCCTGGGCGTGGGCCCCTATCTCGTGGATGATTCGGAGACCCCCCTGACGTGAAACCGACGCCAAAAATTCCTATAAATACAGAAACCTCCAGAAAATAACCTATATCGGAAGTTCCGCCGCCACAAACCTCTGTAGCCACAAGAAATCAATCTAGGCCCTCTCTGGCACCCTGCCGGAGGGAGCCATCATCACCGAGGCCGTGGAGGAGGATCCCGGAGGGGCCATCATCGCCATGAAGGCCAAGGACCAGAGGGAGAACCTCTCCCCATCCAGGGGGAGGCCATGGAGGACGAAGCACAAGGGGGAGAACTTCTCCTCCTCTCTCTCGGTGGCGCCGGAGTGCCATCGGGAGGGGAATCATCATCGCGGTGATCATCTTCATCAACATCACCATCATCATCTCTTTTATGCGGTCCACTCTCCCGCACCCCGGTGTAATCCCTACTTGAACATGGTGCTTTATGCCACATATTATGATCCAATGATGTGTTGCCATCCTATGATGTTTTGAGTAGATATCTTTTGTCTTTGGGTTGATTGATGATCTAGATTGGTATGAGTTGTATGTTTTTTTTGGTGTTGTCCTATGGTGCCCTCCGTGTCGCGCAAGCGTGAGGGATTCCCGCTATAGGGTGTTGCAATATGTCCATGGTTTACTTATTGTCTGTGTTGCGTGAGTGACTGAAACACAAACACGGATAAGTGGGTCATGGCGTATGGGAATAAAGAGGACTTGATACTTTAATGCTATGGTTGGGTTTTACCTTAATGATCTTTAGTAGTTGCAGATGCTTGCTAGAATTCCAATCATAAGTGCATAGGATCCAAGAAGAGAAAGTATGTTAGCTTATGCCTCTCCCTCATATGAAATTGCAATGACAACTACCGGTCTTGTTAACAATTGCCTAGGATAATTCCGCACACCGATCCATCATTATTCCACACTCGCTATTTATAATATTTATTAATATATTCTAACTTTATGATAACAACACCTACTTTTATATTTTAGCTCTCCGGTATCATGCAAAGTTATCCTCTTTATACCCACAATGTAGTTTTATTTCTCATATCTAGTTGGAAGCAAACGTTCGGTGTACGTAGAGTCGTATCAGTGGCAGATAGACTTGACAGAATATTGATCTTACCTTTAGCTCCTTGTGGGTTCGACACTCCATACTTATCACTTCCACCTTTGGAAATTTCTATGATGATTCCCTGCACTTGGGGATTATCATGCCTTTGTCGACACTCCGCTAGGAGCAGCAACTGCCGCTAGCAGCTTCGCGTCAGCCAGCTTGTGCGTCTCCAATGTTCCTGATGTGTAGTTCATGCTCTGCTAGATGCCTTTGCATGCTGCTAGTGTTGGCCATGCTCTCTGTTAAGTTAGTTTGTTGCTCCTGCAATTTCCAAGTGTTAGGTTCAACTCTGTTGCTGGTTGCTCTTGCCCGTGTTAGTCTGCTTTTGCTGCTATGTTCATCAGTTCGCATGTATCGTGTCCGTTGTCTAGTCTGTCTTCCCGCCCCTTATGGGCTTCATGTTGTTTGTAGTTTGTTTTTGCTGACCATGCATTTGGCTTCTCCTGCCTCATCCATGGGTTGTATGCTCTCACTTATATCATGAAGTTGCTTAATTGGAATGTCCGCGGTCTCGGTGATGATGACAAATGTTCTTTAGTTCGTGTTGTTCTAACCTCTTGCCGCCCTAGCATTGTATGTTTGCAGGAGACTAAGCTGCAAGTGCTCGGCCGGTCCAAGTTACGCAGTTTTCTTTCTGCCAATCTCCATGATCATGCGGCTTCTCTTTCTGATGGTGCTTCAGGGGGCATTCTCATTGCCTGGGATTCAAGTGTGGTGGTTGGCCAGCTAGTTTTAGCGCACAAGTATCATGTTACTGTCACCTTCTCCTCCACTACTACCAATGTTTCCTTTGTGCTCACATCAGTATATGCTCCCTGCTTGGCTTCTGATAGGCCCTCTTTTTTTGAGGCTATGAGCAATGTTGTTGTGCCAGCTGAGGCCCCTTGGATGGTTGTCGGTGATTTCAACATGTACTGTTTTGCGTCTAAAAAATTCCGGGGTAATGTTAGCTGGAGAGTCATGGAATCTTTCAACTCCTGGATCAGAGACAATGGTCTGGATGATATTCAGTTGGATAACAGGAACTTCACTTGGTCCAACAAGAGAAGTACTCCAACGCTGGCTCGGTTGGATTGTGTGCTGGTTAATGCTTTTTGGAATCTCGGCTTTCTGCAGACCTCGGCCTCAGTTGTGCCAGCCACTACATCTGACCATACACCTATCTTGGTCCAGTTTTCTGATGATGCACCGAGAAGCAGTTTGTTTAGGATGGAGAATCATTGGCTTGAGATGGAGGTGACAAGGAACATAATTGTTGACAGTTGGACAAGGTGTAGGTGTATGCACTGCTGTATAACCATATGCTCTCTCGCCAATTCTATCAATTGATGAAGTTTCATCTTCTTGCAAAACTCTAGCCTTTATTGCAGCATAATCAGGAAACAACCCATTTTCATATTGTTCAAGGCAAAGAGCACCAATCCTCTTGTTTTGTGTCAAGCTCTTTTTTAATGCAGCCACAACCACTTCTGAAAGGGATTGCTCCGCAATACTTTCAGATTCTTTCAGCAATAATTCATGAGTGTTGCCGAAATTCTCAAACTGCGTATAGCATGCATTATATGCTACAGTATTAGATGAAGACACATGTGTTCCTGCAAAATTTTCACTTATTCGGCTATGACCATGAAGGTGCGAAGCCGAATTATGAGCATCTACAGTTGTATACGGTGCCAAAAAATTACTAACATGATGTGTAGAATATGACGGTTGAGAGTAACTGGCCGAACAGCTAGCAGTAGGATGACCAATTCTCCCATCCATCGGCATGTTTGGATTCACATATTGCAAATTAGCTGCCGATGAATAAAAAGGTGAAACACTTTGCCGCATGCTATTAGAAGTCCCCCCCCCCCGAGGTGTTTCAACTTGATTGACCAAACTCATCATGTTGTTCATCGGCATAGCGATTTATGGGGTTGCCGATGCATGAGAGTTGGAGTACATATGGTGCATGTTACTAGTATCATAAGAAGTTGAAGCATGTAAATTACTTTGAATCGGCCTTTGCACGTAATTAGATGCATGATTGAAAAAACTAGGGCTGGCCGATAGGGTATAATCATTGAACGATCTAGTACCACCATATGAATTATTTGCATATATAGTAGAGAATTGCGTATTCATATTACCTTTGCAGATTGCAAACCCTAGATGACAATCTCTTCATAACAAGAACGGGCTGGACACGGTTCAAAGCTTCGTCCCCAGCGGAGTAGCCAAAAAGTGTGTTTGCAGACGAACACGCCACCGTGTATCCTCGACGCCGAGGGTGATGCACCGCAACTCACGTCGAAGGAGACCCGACCGGCAGCGTGATATGCAGGACAGCCGGCGGATGCTTTTGAGGACCCGAAATCCCACACACCCGGGAGGGACCCTGTCAGGGCGCGCATTGGCTATGGGCTGCCCTAGGTCGACCTGATTGCCCCTAGGGCCTTGAGGTTCACCGCCTTGCAACAACAAGAATAGACGAAGAATATGGAAGAAGAAGAACTAGGGTTAAGGAGAAAAGATAAAAGATAAAAGGTGATAGATGATTTGATCGATTGTGTGCTGTTTAATTGGCCGTCACCCCTTAGGTATATAAGAGGCGGCTGGACTTCCCGTGGAAGGAAAAGGCTTGGATTCACGTCCAAAATCCTAGTCAAATTCGGATTGGTTTTGTCCGAACTTTTCAAAACTGTTCGGTTTAAACTGGCTGCACCTTGCAGATCTTTTTTGTGGTGGTAAACGATCTCGGATGGAAACAAGCCCAAAAGCAACCTTGACCGTTTCAACAAGACGAACAACTTTTATGTTGAACTTTTTTGATCAGAGATCATCTTGAGGGTCAAATTGGCCACGCAAAACATGCTATTCCTTTGCGCTACCCATCAGACATGCGTCTGGTGGGGCGCGCCACATCTCGCCTCGTGACAGGTCTGCACTCTGATTGCTCTAAATTTTGCATACGAATTCGGATCTGGACGATTTTTATATAGAAATCAATCGTTTCGACGAGATGAAGACAATTTGTATAGATAATTTTTCCATTTGAGGTCGTCTTGGGTGCTTAATCGGCCAAACTGTACTCTGAATATAAGATCTTAGTACTTTGAGCATAGTTTCGGCCTTCGAGATGAAATCGGATGGCGATGACCCAAACTTAAAAGATGTTCATATCAACAATACAGAACTCTTTCATGTAGATCACTTCTCCATTTGAGACCATCTTAAATAAGTTCTTGACTGTGCCAAAATCTGATGTCAACAAATACAAAACACATCGTTGCTTTTTAGATGCCTTGCTTTGTAATCTTCCCAGGGAAATCAGTGTCTCGTCAAAGACACTCTTGGTGTGCTTCCTCTGTTTCATAATGTAGTGCATATACATTTTTTTAAAAGTCAAATATTACAAACTTTGACCGTGTTTATAGAAAAAAAATATGTACATTTAAAATACCAAATACATGGATGCATCATCAGTTATATTTTCATGTTGTATATGTTTGGGATTTTTTAGTGTAAACTTGGTTAATTTTTGCTTGGTTTGATTTTTCAGAAAATCTATACACACTATGTCGAGGGATGAACCCCAGGCAGGCAACGAAACCCAGATCCTTTTCAAAAACAACGGGGCCGGTGTTGCCCCTCAAGCCAGCACGCGCTTGACCAGGTCGCTCTACCCGGTCAGGTCCCGCGACCCAGCCGAACTCTCCAACCCGGTCAGGCACCTCGACTCGGCCTCGACAACCAGTACAAGACAGCCGAACCCGGCATAACCAAGGCTTTCCCAAAAAAGCCAGCTCCACCTGTGGCGTGCTCTGCAACCCAGCCACGGGTCAGCTCCCGTTCCATCGAGGTTGTACGATGGGACGAGTCTTCATCCACCGATGACCAAGGAAACAGTGCCCCGCCCATGTCTTTGGTTAGCCGGAGTGTGGCAACAATGCCCCTCACCTACCCGCTGGCTAGGCCCGGCGTGGCAACAGTGCCCCCGTCGTCACTGCTGACGACAGCAAGCGGCGACCTGACGGAGCGCCACTATACCAGACTCGACTTGGCCACTTCCTGACGACCGACAAAACAACGCACAGTCCCCCTAGGCGCGCGGGCCCCGCACCTAGGGGAACCCTGCGAACCACAGGCCCCCAGCGGGTCCCAGCCCGGGTCGTTAGACGCTGACGACCCGGACCCACAAACTCGTAACATTACCATTGTATCCCTGGGGGTTATCCTATAAAAACCCCAGGAGCCCTCGCGTACACATGCAAGTAAGTAGGAAAGGATAGAGAAGTTAGCCACCCATTAGTAGAACACACCTGGAAAGAAGGAGCAGCCTAAGCCTTGGCCAGTTCTCCTTCTTCCTTCATACAACTCCAGGAGCAACTCTATACTGTTACATATAAACCACACTCGGCAGGACTAGGGGTATTATCTCTCCGGAGAGCCCCGAACCTGGGTATGTCTTGCGTCCCGCGCTCGCTCATGCCAACCTCGCCTCTGGAGCCTACCAGTGCCCTCGAACCTCCTACTCTCTTTAGTCATTCCATGTCATCTGCCGTGCGCCCACCACGACACACTACGTTATGAAACGGAGGGAGTATCTAGCGTGCTTCATTTCACGCTTTTACCTGTAAAATGTTCCTAAATGAATAAAATCTCACAGGTTCGAAAAAGAGAGAGGCCAAAATTGCATGGCTACACGCAAACACGCCTACCGAACGGCCCACGGAGCCCAGACACAGTCTCGCTCTCGCGTTTCCACACAGAAATAGGCGCGCCCTTTTCCATTTCATTTCGAAATAGCCACGGCCAAAATATTCCATCTCCCACTCCCAGTTCCTCACCCAATTCCCCTTCTCACCAAATGCCGGCGGAACCCAAGCCCCCCGCGAAGCCATGGCCGCCGGCGACCTCCACCTCCACCTCCCGTACCAAGACCACAACCAGGCCCTTCATCGCCGCCGCAAGCTTCGAAGACGACGACGACGACTTCCATATCCCTCCCCCCGCCAGCCGCCCCCGTCCCTTGAAGCCCTCCTCCAACGGCGCCGTCTCGCGCCACCTCCGTAAGAAGCTACAGCTGCCGTCACCCTACTCCGGTAAGGAGAACCGCCCCGTTGCCAGTTCCACCGAGAGTGTTGTTACAGTGGCCGCGGCGGCTGCCGAAACCCTAGCGGGCCGTTCGAGGGTTGGTACCGGCACGCGCCGCGTACCGGAGGGCAACGAAGTGACGATTGGAGGAATTTGCGGCATATCGAGGTCCCATTCCGATGGCCCCAAGTTAGGCGCTGCTGAGAAGACAGGATTGGGCGGATACGACGGTTGCAACGGAAGTTCCAGTAGCTTCCCCAATTCGAGAGAATCGAGTGTTTTGGAGTCAGGCGAAACATGTAATTTGGGGAGTTGGCACTCTGAAGAGGCGGATGGGGTATCCAGGGCTTGTAATGCGGTTCCTGAGGAGAGGGTGGTGGTGGGGAGATCTGGTTCATGGCTCCATAGCTCTGTCTCTGATGAAGGGAATGTGGATATAGAAGCTGAGATTGCATCTCGATCCGAGACCCAAAAGAATGAGCGGAGTGGATTTGAAGTTCATGACGGCAATTGCCCCTCATGTTCTATAGTATCAGAGCTTTTAGTCCCGGATTCAAAATACGATTTTGGAGGTGCAGATTGCAAATACTTCCAAGAGCCTGGATTAGGAATCTCTAGCTTGGTTTCTGAAGAGAGAAAAGTTGCTGTAGAAGATGCTGCTACTCTCAGTCCTGAGACCAGGGAGAAGAAATCAAGCTCAACTGCAGATTGTGTAGAGTATCTATCCTCGAATTCAGTTGAATCGGTGCTTCTGGAATCATGTACGACCCATCATGTTGAACAGGACGATTGTGATAATTTTGAGATTGGAACCCAGCTTAATGAGCTCATAAACCTGTGCATGGAGGATCAGGTGCATAGTCATCGTAACAGCAGGGCATCTCCTGTTGAAGGGAATAAAATGGATTCTGGGGGGTTTGAGTCAGTTTATAAAGTGCAGTGCCCATTATGTGGGTCAGATATTTCTGATCTGAGTGAGGAGCTCCAGCTAGCACATACTAACAATTGCCTCGACGAAGATGAACCTGCTAAGGTGATGCTTCAATATCATATTACATATTATTAAACTGCTGTGCTAGTATAGTGTTTCTATTAATCGTTCATGATAACTTATTGGGCTCTCAAAGGTAGTTTAATTTATTGTAACCTTAGGTACTGATGTGTTTCTTGAAATTTTGTACCAGTGTTCAATATTGAATTTAAGCATGAGGTTGTATAATATTTTCATTCACTGTGTATTAATCATAGTCACGTGGACTGTTGTTGTGCATGTGCATCATTACCTGCCTAGTCGAGTTGATAGATGAACACATGAACATATATTGTCAATATTTTGTTGTGGATCGTGTGGCTGTTGGCAATTTGTGTCATGTTTTCGTGTCATGTTAACTCAAGCACACACAAACTCAAGTAAGGGGAGGAGACTCTTGATTCAATATCTTTTGGTTAATGTTTTGATCATTGGCATTTCCAATAGTTTTTGTATCAATTATTTCTCACCAACATCACATAAGATGTTTGAATTTCCTCTGTTCCAGGAATCTAATCCTAATCATGAAAGAGGACCTTGTGATGGAGAAAATATTGAGAACAAGTGTGTTGTAGAATGGTTAAGGAACCTGGGGCTATCTAAATATGAGGAAGTTTTTACCAAAGAAGAAGTTGACTGGGAGACCTTGCAGTGGCTCACAGAAGAGGTAGTCAACGTATACTGGTTGGTGTATTAAATTTGACAGTCTTTCTAGTTATAGATAAGAGAATTAACATATTGGTGCCTATGGATTGCAGGATCTTCTTGGTATGGGAATTACTTCCCTTGGACCCAGAAAGAAAATTATCCATGCCCTTGGTGAATTAAGGAGGAAAAATGACAATGCTAATGACACAGAAGCAGATGTGTTAATTTCTGAAAATACTAAAAGGACTAAAGGTCCAATGAGCGGGAATAAATTAATTACGGAATTCTTTCGGTGTTCCTCATCTGATCAGAAACAGAGAGACCACAAAGTCCAGAAACCATCTAATTTAAATAACCAGAAAAATTCTAGTGCCAAGGTGGCTACTAGCAGAAGTCGTACTCGAAAATCAAAGGTTAAAGATACACCTCTTTGGTGTTGTATCCCAGGAACACCTTTTCGAGTGGTATGATATTTCCAGGCACAAGTCAATTGGAGCATTTGTCCTTCATACGCTAGTGGATTCTGTAACTAAATTTGTTGCTGCAGGATGCATTTCGCTACTTACGAGGAGATTGCTGTCACTGGTTTTTGACACACTTCCATCTAGACCGTAAGTCAAGGTTCTTTTTTGCGTGCCAGTGCCAACTAATAGAGTAATTACAAAAGATGATCGCCAAACTTCCTGAGTACATGTTTTTCCCCTGTTTGAATGAAGGTTTCTCAAATCTCAACGAACAAATTTGTTATGTTTTCGTAGTGATCTAGTGGTTTTGGCCTAAGTTATCCAGAAAGAGATGTCTGCAAACTTTAATCAGTATAAGAGCTTCCTGCTGAGCAATCGGTTTTACTGAACCCAAAAGTATATGAACATACCTAGCCCCTATGACTTTATGAACATCCCGAGGCTGTTCTTTAGCAATCTAAGTGCTTTTCTAATGAAACATGGCCACGGTACCCTACTACTCATCCATTATGTTAATTACTTGGTGTGTGAGTCACTGGATTTGTATGGAATGTGGTAGGAGGATTATCTTTTTTTAAAATTCTTTTTTATAAATTTGAATCTGCTGACTGCTGGCCTCTATTGCGTTATACATATTTAATGTTTGGGCTGTAATGTTCATGGAGCTACAGTCATAGCAGCAAAGTAACTTTTGAACTTACCTAATCAGAATATACTGGTGCATAGTTTTTAAAAAAATACTATAAACAACACGTGTGCTTAGCTTACTGCACTCCCCTTTTTAAATTATATAAACTGGAACAAACAAATTGGAGTTGCCAACAACCTCATATGGACTAAAGGGATAGTGGTGTGTAGACAGTTTCTTGTTTAATCAAAGAACATTTTATTTCTCTCACTTTCTGTTGAATTATCATCTTTAACGTTTGTCTAGACTACTAGTTGACCACCAGGCTTTGTCTATTTGCATGCCCATTGGTTGTTCACTCTATCTCTAATTGTATGTTTAGTCAATTGAATGCTTCCCACCTCAGTGATGCTACACACTTCTATTTGATGTTTTCATGCCTAAGCTTGAGGTCTTTGTCTTCAACAGATTACCAAGGCTTGACTAAGAGCTTTTGTCATGGGAAGATATACTGTACCTCAATAACAGCAAACCTTGTACACCATAAGATTGGTGTCCCATGGGATAGAATGCATGTATTGCCACTGAACAAAAGGATTACTGTTGCTGGTATTAATTTGACATGTTTTGATGCCAACCATTGCCCTGGATCAATAATCATCCTTTTTGAGCCTCCCAATGGTAAGGTAAGTATTGTTCTGATTTGGTTCTATCTTCTGTTGGCTTGATTAGTCCATATCTTATTTTTCCTGGCTTGCATTTTAGGCTGTTCTGCACACTGGAGACTTCCGATTTTCTTCCGAGATGGCCAACAATTCTGTTTTGCAGTCTTCTCACATCCACACTCTAATACTTGACACGACCTACTGTAATCCACGAGTACGTATTTTTCCCGACCAAAAGTGTTACCAAAAGTTCCCGCAAAAAAGTGTTACCAAAGTTAGAGTTGAGTTTCCTTTCAAAAAAAAAAGTTAGAGTTGAGTTTCTACGACCAATCTGCCATTAATTTTTCACACACGCTAAATTTATTTTGCAGTATGACTTCCCAAGTCAAGGGATTGTAATACAATTTGTCATTGAGGCCATACAAGCAGAAGCTTTTAATCCAAAAACACTGTTTTTGATTGGCAGCTACACAATTGGTACAGTTTCATCTTCGCGCTCTTTAATATTCAAGTGCTCCTGTATCTCATGTCTTATATTGTCACCGGTCGCAGGAAAAGAAAGACTGTTTACGGAGGTTGCCCGTTTGCTTCAGAAGAAAATATATGTTGGAGCTGCAAAGCTGCAAATATTAAAGCACTTGGAGCTTCCTCAGGAAATCATGCCCTGGTTGACAGCCAATGAAGCTGAAAGTCACATACATGTTGTCCCCATGTGGACTCTAGCAAGCTTCAAACGATTGAAACATTTATCGAGTCAATATGCTGTAAGGCTGACTGTTCTATCCTACCAGCTGCATATTATTTAAGTTATAACATCTCAAAGCTATTATCGTTCATCAGTGTCAGGTCAACCTGGCAGCCATTACCAGCATTCTGTTTATCTAATACCAGGATTAATAAAAGACATCTAGTTTTTTTATGCTTAGTTTTCTGTTGGATCAAGTAGCCAAGCCTTAAATATCAACATTTCATAATTCATTCCCCAAAGTTGCTATCCAGTGAGAAACCGAAATCTCAGTGCAGTGTTATTCCCATGTTCCTTAGTGTCGTCTATTATGATTTTCTGATGGCTACTTTGCTTTTTAGGACCGGTATGACCTCATTGTGGCATTTTGTCCTACTGGTTGGTCATTTGGTAAAGGGAGGAAAAAGACACCAGGCAGAAGGTGGCAACAAGGGACAATCATCAGGTACTGTCCTGGAATTGCTTAACTGATACTTTCCCCTGTTCAATATTACTCCCTTCGTCCCAAAATAACTGTCTTAAGCTTAGTACAACTTTGTACTAGAGCTAGTACAAAATTGAGACACTTATTTTGAGATGGAGGGAGTATTTCATGTTTTGGGCATCGGCAATTCAGCTATGTCTCCAACATGCAACTTTGGTAGTTCGTTATGAATATGCCAATTTTTTACTATAAATTATTAAACCATGGAAGCATGTTTCATGACTATAATCATGTAAAGCTCAAACGTTTCATATTTCCGAGGGAGTAGTAGTCACTCTGTAATTTCCCTAAAGAAAATAGTAAAGAAACCATTTTAACACTATTTGCACTTTCCAACAATGGGATTGTCGTACTGTAGTTTTCACCTTATTTCTTCAGACGAGTTTTCACCTTATTAACCTCACTTAATATTTGTTCAAAATGAAGAAACTGTTCTAAGAGCTGGAGTGAGCATTCTTTTGGGCAAAACTAAATCCAACGTTGTCTACACATTAGAGAAAACGGAGATATTTCTTGTTAGTTCAATGTTTCTGAAGTTATTTTCACAAAACCCCAAAACCGTGATGACCTGATTACTGTTTCTGGGTTGATTCTGAAGTTCTACCTGCTGTTTCTTCCCCTCTACAGATATGAAGTACCGTACAGTGAGCACAGTAGCTTCACAGAACTCCGAGAATTTGTCCGGTTCATATCACCAGAGCATATAGTTCCCAGTGTAAACAATGATGGCCCTGAGAGTGCAGATGCTATGCTGGCCCAACTGTTAAATGACTAGTGAAATCTACCACTCCACCGTGACAGCGTGAACTACTTACTACCGTTAGTAGATCACCTAAATGAATGTCCAAAGATGCAGAGTGAAGGTGAAGCCCTTTGCTTGCTGTGCTGATACCCGTAATTTCTGATGGCGAGATCCTGACGCAGGAATGCACCAAATGCTCGATGGTAAACTCTCTGGCAAAGCAATTGCGGCACCGAAGGAAGTGCTACAACACATACTTGTGAACGGGTGAAAATGTAAAATGCATGACAGTAAATCACAATCTTTTTTTTGTAGTTGTGGATGATTATGGGTAAAAATGTAAAATCACAAGATCGGGCTATGTGAGTGAATATTCTTAAGTACTCGCTCATACATCATTTGCCCAATATTGTGCATCAGTGGCTTATACGTGATCATTCAGTTCGCGGTCAAGTACAGTATCTCTTAAGTATGCAATGTTCCTTTTGTTTCCCGAGTTTTTTTTAAGATCGATCAGGGTTTGGTTAAGCGTCTGCAATCCATCCGTAACATTTATTTTTCCTTTCATAATGGGCTAGGCCGCGAGAAGCCGCCCATGCAGACAAAACTGGGCCGGCCCGAAGCGATTCCCCAGCCCGGATGGATGGGTCCGGGAGCCAGAATCCTCCTCTAGAACCATCCGGCAGCCTCCTTTGTCTCAAAAAAAAAAATAATTCCGGCAGCCTCCTTTTCGTCCTAAACCCGAGAGTAACAAAATCCTTATCCCAAGCTTAGCCCCGGTCTCCTCGGTTTCTCCTCCTCCCCGAACCCTCGCTTCGTCACTCTCTCCCTCTCACTCCGGCGCGCTCTCAGCTGAATCTCGCCGCAGGTACGCGCCTCTCCGTGCCCCGGAAGCTCGCTTCGTTGGGTCTCCCGTAGCTCACTGTGTGATTCTGTGTGCTGTTGGCGGTTGGTCTCGGCAGGACCATGGCGTCGGTGCATCTATGCGGCCCCAAGGTGGCGTCCGCGGCGATGGCGAAGCCAGCGTTGGCGGACGGGCTCCGTGTCCCCCCTTCGTCGTCGGCGCGTCCCGTGCCGACGGGGCGGAGGTTCCGGGGCCTCGTCGTCAGGGCCGCCACGGTCGTGTCCCCCAAGGTAACAATCAAATGACTGGGCCACAAATTGTCAGATGCTACCACTGTCTGGTTACACAATTTGTGGTAGCTCTATGGCTGCACCTTGCACGTAGCCATTATTTCATACGGAGTATAAGACCTTGTACAATGCTAGGTTCTTAGATAGATAAACCGGGTTTTTCTGAAGCACAGGTGCTTATTTCTACAGGAGAGATGCCTAATTGAGCGTCTACCCTGTACAACTTAGATAGACATGCTTTTGTTTCAACTTCTACTGTTTTTTAGGATGATGTTCCCCCTAGCTTTATTGTTTCAGATGTAATGAACGATGCATCGCTGCTTATTTTGCAATAAAGTGTGCCATGAATGCTTTCCCTCGAAAAAAAAAGCACCGGTGCTTAAGGAAAGCCTGGTTTATTTCTCTAAGCACCTCCCCGGTCAATCAATTGGGGAGCCAGGGACTCAACTAACATTAAGAACTTTTCATACTGGTGGAGTATTCACAGGGGGTACTGCCGACCTTGGTAAGCACCTTGCATTGTACAAGGCCTAAGGAAACTGGATAGGATGTAGGAGAGGAAACACAGTAATCCATACACTTACTCCTATCCAGTTTAGAATGGTTAATGGTGCTTTAGGGTACTGCAAGGTGGAGCCTTGGCTCTGTGGGAGCGAAGATTAGTTACTCGTTAAGAATTGCTTGTCACAAGACCTTCTGTAATCTTATTAGAAAACACAGATCCACAGCCTAAATTGTTTTTCAACACAAACTGGAGTGCATAATTGAATAGGTTTTCCCTTCATATGTTGTTTCTGTTGTACAGATGTAAATTTCTGCCTTTCCTGTCTTTATATATATTTTTCGAACCCAGCTACTCTGCTGTCTTGATGAATATAAAGACCACTACCATAAATAGCATGAAAAATATGAGATACTTCTGATTTCCGACCATTTCTGATGCAAATCCTTCAATGTGGTTACTGCAGATCCCCGGAAGTTCCAAATGGGACTTTCAGGGCACAACACATAAAATTGATGTACTCCCCAAACCTGCTAGTTTTCAAATTTTGTGCAGGGCCAAGTTTGTTGGTAATTAGTTGCAGTTTAACTCTCTTTAGCGCGATATGCTTTGGCTTTAAGGGAGAGAGTTGTGCTGTTATATATTTGGCACACTTAATGTTTCCAAACTTGCCTAAGGTTAGGCGTTCAAAATCAGCACCACACTTTTGTGAGTCAATACGTGTGGAACCCAGGTGGCAAGGAACAAATCTTTGCCTAACTTGTGGTGTGGCATGGCTGCGCACCAACCAAGTATGTTCATGTGCAAAGCTACAGCTTTCTGCAGTTTACTTCACACACCATATCACCCACATTATATCGCACCATATCACCTACAGCTTTCTGCAGTTTATCGCAGTTGTTCAGGTGAAGCAGGTCCGTTGCTCACTACAAGTTAGTTGTGATACTGTTTAAACTTCTGAGAACGTAATGTGCAATCCCTGGCCTTTTGGTTTTTACCTAAGCTCTACTGTTAATAAACTGGTGAATTTTTTGCAGTATACTTCTGTGAAACCATTGGGAGATAGGGTACTAGTGAAGACCAAGACTACTGAGGATAAAACTGCTGGAGGGATATTGCTTCCAACAACAGCTCAGTCAAGACCACAAGCAGGGGAGGTTGTTGCAGTTGGAGAGGGGAGAAGCTTAGGCAGCAACATCGTCGAGATCAGTGTTCCGGTATGTACCCTATTTGGTTGACTAAGATCATCTAGTGTTTGGTGATAGGACCTATACCTGTTTAGCAGAGCATGTAAATAAAATAAACGGAAAGATAAATCACCTAAATGTGTTGTTACTGAAGTGCCATCTATGGGCAAGAAATAATAGTACAACTTAATTGCATGTAGATCTTTTTCACATGAAAATCAGTAAATCACTCTTATGTTCTTGAAGACTACTCGCATGACCTCTTCGTGGCCACAGTTTATGTTATTCTCCTATTTAACCTAATATTTTACTGCGATGAGAGGAAGTAACAATATATTATCTGGTTACAGGTTGGTGCCAAAGTTATTTACTCTAAATACGCTGGTACCGAGTTGGAATTCAATGATACCACCCACCTCATTATGAAAGAAGATGACATCATTGGTATTCTTGACACTGATGACGTGAAAGATCTGAAGCCACTGAGTGACCGTATTCTCATTAAGGTCTGTTTCAAGACATTATTTTGACACTCTTTACTGAGTGGTTGCTGTATTCCTCTTGTGAACAGAATGTGCATTCAAATCCTCTTGGTTCAGTACTACAACTGCACACTCTATTTGCATTGGCTATGTTATTGGCAAATATTATTCATGGATTATGCATCCAGTTTAGAATATTGTACTATGGTATGGCACCCATTCAACAGAAAAAATAGAGGATGATTTTACCCACTAATGATAGGGCAATAATAACTCATTAACAACCGAACAAGAAGTGCTCTTTCAAACAAAAAAGAAGCAACGTAGAGCAAGAAAAATACTCGTTATGTTATTTGCTCTGCTCTGTTTTGCTCATGAGCCTTGGCAACGTCATTTAATTGAAATAAAAAAAGCTTGGTTGTGTTACTTCTCAATTTTGTTCTTTCCTGCTCTTTCTTTCTGCCCGACTACCTTTAGTTCTGATCCACTATGGTTCTACTCCAGGTTCGCCATGCTCAGTGTCTTTGCGAATATGCATTATTGGATCGTGATTGTCAATGTGAAGTTTTTTTTTT
>NC_041389.1:400989452-401002069 GCF_002162155.2 Triticum dicoccoides
TCTCTATAGCCAAGAAAAAACCTTAATTCAGATTGCCAGAATCTATTTCTTTCTTGTCTGAGTACAGTTTGTAATATGGACACCAGCAATACCCATTACCAACTGAAGTTCTATATTCTCCTTTGGCATTAGGTTGCAGAGTCTGAAGAGGAAACTGCTGGCGGTTTGCTATTGACACAGGCGTCGAAAGAGAAGCCTTCTGTTGGAACAGTGAGCACTTCTGTTTGTTATGCATTTGCCGCAATTAATCAGATGACCTGTGATCATAACTGCTTATAACCTTGAAATTGAAACACATCAACTATGAAATAGTTGCATCCCTTCACATAATTATCGCTCTGCGAGGTGTTGTTTACCTTGATATGTGTACTTATTAATGTTAATTAATAGTATATGTGCTCTTAAGCTATAAGGAAAGGAGGAACACCAGATTTGTATTGCAGAAGTGTGATTTATAGTCTTGTCTAGTCTAACTAGTCAGTGACCAAGACTTCTTTTTCCCTGCTGTTTTCTTGGCAATATATTTTTGCTCATTTTGTGGTCACACCTGTTTTTTCCTGTTGCTTTTGTGGCTTGCCAGTTTCCACAATGTTGTCTTGGGAGATACTACTTTAGGTACATCACTAGTAGTAAAACTGAAACAGCTGTGGAGATCCCTACATGCTTAACAAGTAGTACTCGATTTGCTGGTTGACTAGGTTTGATAGATAGACTAGACCTTAACTGCGGTGCCAATCCTAAATTTATTTCTACTACCATATGAAATATGAGCAATCAGGCACACCATACTCCATCATTTAATCTTTATTTTTTGCATTTCCCACATGCACTCTATACATGACTGGTTGGGACATGACTGCATGACTATGAGCAATCCTCCTGTCCTGGGTAGCTATCCACGTTGATATAGTCATATAATCTTGACGCTTAGACTTGTCGCATGAGTTACTGAGTTGTGACCACTTCTTTGGCTGAAACAGGTGGTCGCTGTTGGCCCTGGGGGTTTGGGCGATGATGGCAGCAGGACGCCCTTGTCAATCACTCCTGGGAGCAGCGTGCTGTACTCCAAGTATGCGGGAAGCGAGTTCAAGGGTTCGGAAGGCGAGTACATCGTTCTCAGGTCATCCGACGTGATAGCTGTGCTGTCATCGTAAGGAAAGCCTGTTCTGCTCATGTGAACTAGGAATTTTGATATTTAGTCCAAAACCTTGTTTGGTTATTTCTCTTGCTTTGGATTGGCGAATTGCTTCTTTGCTCTATCCTGTCATGGTGGAAATGAGTTTTTAATAATAAGATGACGGCTTATATTTCAGAAATGACTGTTTTGCTTCTAAGCGCCTGGGTTTGGTGGTTTGGTGGGCGTCTTAACATTGACAGGTAGCGTTTATCACGAAGATTGACCGTCTGAAAACAACCTACCCATGTAAGAACACTTGGTAGTTGTAGTCAACGAGCATGCGGACATCATTTGGCTCGGTTGGTGAACGACTATACTGGATAATACGGAGTACTCCTCTGCTAGAGTTGGTGTACTCCTCTGCTAGAGTTGGTGTATCTGTACAGAAGATTTGTCTTAGGAGGGTGAGGGTTTAGTCATACAAAATGCTATTTGTGCGTTGTTACCTAACCAGCTCGCTCTTGTCAGCGGGATAGACTGACAAATCGTCTGTGCAGCATCTGAAAGACAATGTCCAACAGAAAGACAATGTCCAACAGAAACTGATGCCACCCGGAGAGCGAAAGGCAGAGCTTAACAAGCATGCAAAAAATTCCCCAGTCAATTCTGGCGACCTAGCTTTTCCCAGCCTGCAGTTCCTGAAGGAAAAATCAGTGCCCTGTCACGACTTTCGCACTGTCTCTGGGACGCGAGAAGCTGGCCAGGTCGACGCCGCCGTCCCCCGCCACCTGGTCAACCAAAGCCACGGCTGCGTCCTCATCGGCCGCACCCGCGCGCGACCGAATCAAAACACAAAACCTCCGAAGACCCCGTGCCGCTTTCCGCAAAGCACGAGATCCTCTGGACTGCAGTCGTCCGACACGGTCACATTCGCACCTCCAAACTTAATCACGCCGCGGCGACGTGCGCGTATATAGCCCGCTCCGCTCGGCGCGCCCGGCACGGCACGCACAGGATTGTCTCTGTCTGTCTCCACGGGACCGATGGCGGGCCACGGAGGACACGACCACGACGCGCTCTGGGCCAAGCTCTGGGAGCTGGAGCTGCAGCTCGCGGCGTACAAGCTGCTGCACGCCGCGCGGCGCGGGGAGGAGGACGACGCGGGCGCGGACGGCGTGCGGGAGCCCGCGGGGGCCGACGCCTGCCGCCGCGGCAGGCAGTACGACGCCTACATGCGCCGGCGCGACGCCAGGCGCGTGTCCGTCGCCGCGGTGCACAAGACCCAGCAACAGAAGCAGCAGAGGCCGAGCGGCGTCACGCGCGCCGGCGGAAGGCCGGGCCCGCTCACCATCAAGTGCGCTGCTCGGGACACACCGCAGGTGAGGAGGACGGTGCCGTCGGGAGTGCCCGCTGCGGCCACCCCGAGGAAGGAGCACGGCGCTCTGCCACTGCCCAGGAGCAGGACGGTGAGCAGCGGCACGCCGGAAGCGAGGCCGCAGTCGCACAGAAGGCGGAACAGCGTCGGCGGCGGCCTGGTCGACTGCGCTACGCCGAGGCCGTTCCTCAGGCGCGGTAGCGGGACCGGCGGCGCGATCGGGAACCTGCGGTCCCCGAGGGTGCACGACCTTCCCAGCGGCAGCCCGAGCCCGAGGCGGCCGCCGCAGGACCAGTTCGTCCCAAAGGTGGCGGCCGGGCACCACCTCCGGTCCGTGTCGGAGCTGCCGCTCCACGCGACGGTGGAGTCCCCGAGGTGGGCGGAGACGCCGCGGCCGGCCCAGTCACGGGCCAGGAAGCGGTGGGGCAGCCTGGAGAGCCCGCCGCCGGTGATCTTCTCGGCCCCGGCGGCCAACCCGCACATGGACCTGGCCAAGGGGCTCCGCAAGCTGCTGAGCTTCGTGAGGAAGGGCAAGAGCAGCGAGCATCGGCGCTCGGACGGCGGACGTGAATCCGGCGACGGGAAGCCCGTGAAGGGGTGGACAGCTTGCTCCGTCCTTGATGGCCCGTTCGAACGTGCGAGCCTGGAGGAGCACCGGTTCTCCATGACACGGGCAGTCGGCACCTCCGGATGAGGCGTGTGGGCTGGCATTGGCATGGCACGCGGCGCCTAATAAACCGTGATGCCATTAGATGCCCTCTGCGTCCCTCGTGGGGCTGCTTCATCGACGTACGGCCATGCTTTTGTAGCTTTGCATTGCGCTCCATGAATTAACCTGTAGATATCCGCTTGTGTGGTCCGGTTGTTTGGGAGATGTGGCGCGAGAGAAACGCGGTCTTAAATCACAAATTTCTCGCCTATGCAGCGAGTCATCAATCAGGTTAAAGCCCGATGAGGGTTTCTAGTTGAAGATGGATAGCAAAATCTGGATGTTCACACGATTGGCTTTTGTGACAGGTCGTCCATGGGTTTGGAGCAAGTTCTTTTCTCCTCCTTTTCGCTTTTCATGTGCTCCTGCTGTTTCTATTTACTCTGCATATTAGTTTTGAACTAAATCAAACTTTCTATAGTTTAATTTACTCTAAAGAGTGAAGTGCATCCTAGGTCCTCGAACTATTTCAAAGGTGTCAAGCAGGTCCTCAAACTATGAAAAGTGCCATGTAGTTCCTCAAAAATCCTTGAAGTGTAATAAGTGTGTATATATGTGACACCTCTGAAATAGTTCAATGAGCTACATGACGCCTTTGAAATAGTTTGAGGATCTGGATGACGATTTTTATAGTTTAAGGACCTACGTGACACCTCTAAAATAGTTCGAGGACCTATGGTGCACTTCACTCTTTAATAAAATTTATAGAAAATAGTATGAACTTTCACAACAACAAATATATATGATGTGGAAATATATTCAGTGATGACTAATTGTATTGATTTGATACCGTGGATGTTAATAATTTTACGTATAAACTTGGTCAAAGTTTACAAAGTTTTACTTGAGACGAAGCTAATATGCAGATCAGTACAATGGTTTCTGGAGCTGTTGTTTTCTTTTCTCTAAATGAATTACTTGCACCCCCCCCCCCCTTCAAGTAGAGAGTTTATCTCGAATGCAAAATTTCTGCTACCGAGCTCAAATGCATCCTTGGGAACAATACAACAATCTGATTTTTTTTTGGCATCTGCCTACATGCAAAATTCTATTGAGAAATAAGATTCCTGTTATTGCTTTGGGATAAAAAAAATTTGATGCTCCAATAAGACTATTTTTGAAAACATTTTGGAGCGCCAATTTTGTTATCATTTCGGGTACCTCCATGAATGTTTATTGTATTTTTTTTTCAGAATTGTGTTTCTATTATTTCGATATTACTGTTCATACAGGAGCATTTGAGATCGGGATTAGAAGGGCACTTAATATGTCTTAGAGAAACATACATTCAAAGTTTGTGAATTCTCTACGCGATGCACACAACAATATTTATTAAGGCCTCCTTTGGTTCATAGGATAGGAATACCACAGATGACATGTATCTCAGATCCTATAGGGAAAGTGATGTCATTTGATTGATGTGATATGATTTTTTTTCCATTAGGTCTAGGCTAATGTTTGAAATACGAAGGATTGGTTCCTATGCTGTACAAGAATAGGAATATATTCCTACAAACCAAATGTCTCTAGAGGAATTTTTCTTACCAAGTTTCTATCCTTTAGAATTTTTACAAAATTCTTATCAACCAAAGGAGGCCCAAGTTCACAGTAACATACATTCAATATTTCTCAAAAAAGTATAACAAGCAAAAGAGCACAAAGCTCGAAACAATCAGACACTAAGAAGGAACAATGACTCAATCACATATCCAATCACTGAATATCCATCAAGCCCGGTTGAAGATACCCCGTGCAACATCTCCAGTCGGCTGCATGTCACATCCCTAGCTGCTGGTAATGCTCTAGGCTAGCTTCATGTGTGCATCATGTCTATATTTTCGAAACTTGAACTGAGGAATTTTGGAAGCCTCAAAAACTTAAATAAAAGAGGGGCAAAAACCCTAGAAATCTCATTCATTGCTCCAAAATGCTCTTCTTAAATGTTTGATAATTTTTGGTAAGGGTTCTGGTCCCAACCAAAATATTGAACATTTTTAAGGAATTATTTTTGGGACTTTGGATTTAATTCATTAGCTATTTGAATTTGAATTATATTCATATAATTAGAATATAATCTCAAATATCCCTGAATTATTTTATGAGCTTTTGGAAAAGTCCATCTAGCAAAATAAAAATATTCAGAGGAGCTTTGGCATTGTTTGAATTATTATTTTTAATTCAAAACAGTGGCAAAAGAATTAAATAAAAGAAAAACAGAACAGAATTAAATAAAAAGAGCAGAAGCCTACCTAACTCACCTGCAGCCCACCTGGCGCCCACCAACCGGCCCAGCCGGCCCAGCCCATCTCCACTCCCTCCCCTGTCGTCTTCCTCCCTGCCAGGAGGACGAACAGAGGCGAGGCGTGGCGCGCGCCCGAGAGGCCTCGGCCACCTCCTGCTTCCCCCTGGCCACCTCCTGCTTCCTCTCGTCGCCCTGGACCCCGTCCGCGACGCCACGCACCCTCCCAGGCCTCGCACTCTCCCCGTGCCTTCTCCCCCTTTCTCTGGCTCCCTCTCTCCTCCACCGAGCGGAGCCCCGTCGCCACCGACGCCGTCCGCCGCGGCCACCACCACCCCCTCTCCTCCCCGACGCGCTCCCGAGCTCCGCAGTGCCTCCCTCGACCTCCTCGACGTCTCACGCGACCAGAAGGGCCCCGAGCAGCCGCCATCGTCATCATCTCCAAGCTTCGGCCCCGGCGCCCTTCTCCGTCGATTCGGCCACTCCGGCGCGCCCCCGAGCCCACTAACCCTCCCTGCAGCTCCGCGGTGAGCCCTTGACCCGATTCCCCCTCTCCCCGTGCCCTACCTCCCTCTCTAGCCGCCGTTCACAACGAGCCGAGAACCCCACGCCGCCGGCGATGTCGCCGCCGTCACTGCAGCCAGCAAGGCTCGAAACCGAGCACGGCACCGTGCTCCTAGCATCTTCAGGAGCTCGGCGAGCCCCTTAGCCATCCCTCCCGTCCTCTGTGGCCTCGCCCCGCTCGAACCCGAAGCTCCGGCCGCCGCCTCGCTCGCCGTAGTTGCTGCTACCGGCCACCCCAGCCGCGGCCACAGCCACCGCTGGATGCGCCGCGTCGCGGACGTTCCAATGAGCCAAACCGCGCGCCAAACCATCGCCCCTAGCTCGAATCCGAGCCGCGCCGCCGTGCGGAATGGTCGCCGCCGGCGATACTCCGGCGACTGCCGACGTGGCATGCTTAATTAGCGCTAATGACGCCCTAATCAACCCCCTAGGCCACTGATTGTGGGCCCCACCCCTGGTCAAACCCCAGTCAGCGCTGGGTTTGACCGGGATTAGCTCCTGTGTCACTGACGTGTGGCCCGCACACGTCAGGTTTGACCTGGGGCGCCCAGTTGACCCTGCTGACGTCACTGTTACGTGGGGCTGACGCAATAAGTATTTTCTGGATTTAAAAATAATCAGGAAATTCCAGAAAATAGCTAAAACTTCAATAAATCATAGAAATTCAACCGTAACTCCAAATTAAATAATTTATATATGAAAAATTATCAGAAAAATTCAAGGAATCCATCTGTACAATTTTCATGCATGTTTGAACAATGTTTGTCCTCTGTTTTGGACAAAACGTTTAAAGGGCATTTAAATAATCACATATGGAGTTTGAATTTGAGTCTTGTATTCAAACCAACTTCATTTAATCTGTTGCTAGTTGCATTAGCTCAAAACACATTCATATTGCCATGTCATGAGCATGCATCATATTGTGCATTGCATTGATTGTATTTCTTCCTTGTTGCCGGTATCTGTTCCCTCCCGGTAGACGATGTTCCGACGTTGTGATCGTTGACACTGATGAAGACTCAATGTTATCTTCAGAAGTGCCAGGCAAGCAAAACCCCCTTGTTCATTCCGATAAAATCCCACTCTCTCGCTCCTGCTCTCTTTTACTGCATTAGGACAACATCGATTCATCTGTTACTTGCTGCGGTAGCTGAACCCCTTTATCCTCTGCATGACCTGTCATTCCACAGTAATTAGATGAAACCCACTAGCATGAGTAGGAGTTGTTTGAGCCCTATTGTGCCTACTCATTCATGTTTGTTTGTCATGCCTGCTACTGCTTAGAGTTGAGTCAGGTCTGATTCATCGGGGATGAATCAGAGGCGTGTGAACATGTCCTACTGTGTGTGAGCTAAGTGTGTGAACACGATTTGGTAAAGGTAGCGGTGAGAGGCCATGTAGGAGTACATGGTGGGTTGTCTCATTGCAGCCGTCCTCAGGAACTGAGTTCTGTGTTTGTGATCCATGATTCAGCTACTACCACGCATTGGGCCCGAAACCAATGGACCCTCTCGGCTTCTTGATCACCCTTGTCCTCTGTCCAGGAGTTGCAAGTAGTTTCTGGTGTTTGTAGTATGCTGGAGGCCGTGCGCAGCGCTGACCGTAGGGGTGGGCTGTGATGCGGTAGGCACGTGGCACGGTGTACCGGGCGCCCGTTTGGTGTCTTGGGAACCCTGTTCACATCATTTGGGGCTGTGAGCGAAACTCCGGCCGGATCTCCTCATGGATGGAACCCGAATAGGCGATAAACCTGGACTAGAGACTTGAGTGTTTAGGTAGGCCGTGGCCGACACCCACGTTGGGCTTCCGCTTGAAGGTTGCCGAGTACATGTCGTGTAAACGGCGGTAAGTGGTGAGAGCGTGTGTGAAGAAGTACACCCCTGCAGGGTTAACATCATCTATTCGAATAGCCGTGTCCGCGGAAAAGGACTTCTGGGTTGCTTATATCAGTTCATAGACAAGTGAAAGTGGATACTCTAAAACACGCAAGATAAGCGTGAGTGCTATGGATGGCGTTCTCGTAGGGAGACGGGAGCGGATCCATAGTGGTGTATTGGTTGGTGAATATGTGGACTCATGTGCGCCATCTCAAAAGAGTTACTTGCAGTCATAGTTCAGGATAGCCACCGAGTCAAAGCTGGCTTGCTGCAGTCAAACCCCTCCACCCCCTTATTGATAATGATGCATATGTAGATAGATCTGATGTAAGTCTTGCTGGGTACATTTGTACTCACGTTTGCCTATTTTATGTTTTGCAGAGAGACTTCAGTCTCACTAGTAGTTCCGCGTGGACTTCGACGTTTAGCTTGTTACCTCAGCTACGATCTTGTGCCCTCGGCAGGATCTGGTAGATAGTCAGGCTTCTCAGCCTTTTTCATTTATAGTTGTCTGTACTCAGACATGTTAAGCTTCCGCATGTGCTTTGACTTGTATGCTCTGATTGTTGGGTCATGAGACTCATGTTTGTAATATCTCGCTCCTCGGAGCCTATTGAATAAACTACTTGAGTCGTAGAGTCATCTTGTGATGCCATGTTGTATTGCACATATCGAGCATATTGTGTGTATGTTTGAAATGCTTGGTATGTGTGGGATCTGACTATCTAGTTGTTTATCTTTAGTAGCCTCTCTTACCGGGAAATGTCTCCTAGTGTTTCACTGAGCCATGGTAGCTTGCTACTGCTCCGGAACACTTAGGCTGGCCGGCATGTGTCCTTCTTCGTTCCTGTGTCTGTCCCTTCGGGGAAATGTCACGCGATGAATACCGGAGTCCTGTTAGCCCGCTACAGCCCTGTTCACCGGAGTCCTGCTAGCCCAGTGCTACAGCCTGGATTCACTCGCTGATGACCGACACGTTCGATGCTGGGTCATGGATGCCTGTCCCTGTAAGTCTGTGCCACTTTGGGTTTACGACTAGCCATGTCAGCCCGGGCTCCTTATCATATGGATGCTAGCGACACTGTCATATACGTGTGCCAAAAGGCGCAAACGGTCCCGGGCAAAGGTAAGGCGACACCCGTGGGAATACCGTGCGTGATGCCGCAAAGTAATATGAGGTGTTACATGCTAGATCGATGTGGCATTGAGTCGGGGTCCTGACACTGCACCCCAAGGCCGTGTATCCACTGTTGTCAGCGAAGTAGGGTAGATCATGTAGGAATGGAGCTGGTGACTTTGTAGATAACCTACATGAAGTTTTGATTTGTGAAAGACAAAATCATTATGACAATTTGATAATGCCCAATGTAAAGTACAAACGCTGACAGTCCTAAAGCGACGAGCGAACTCCCCTCAACCAGCTATCGAACATATTCTCTATGCTAGTTGAGGTGGTAGATTAAAAGCTACATGCACCATTTGCCACACCAATGTTGCAAAAGGGTACACTTGAAATAACTGAGGAATAACTCCCTCCTGATAATAACTGCAACATTTTTTTCATGTCGTCGATGTTTGACCAGTTATCTTTTGTCAAAATTATACCTTTGTGTAGAACCACATAAATACTTCTTTTATGGTTCAAGAAAAACATAGTCAAGATATACCCTATAGAGAAATTAAGAAAAGATTCAATAAGCTTAATCTAATTAAGTAACATGATAGGTGCGTTAGCAGAGCAAGTATGAAAGCATCAACACGTTCAAAAAAGATATGAAAGCATCAACTAGAAGGGGGGGGGGGGTGAATAGGAGGCTACAAAATTGTAGCTTAACATGCAAATTTTAGGTTTAGTGCGAACAAAATAAGTTCTTTAGATATGGAATCTATGGTGAAAACAACCTATATGGCAAGCAAGCTAATCATTTAATTCACTAAGCTCCATAGGGTGGAAGCTCTCTCAATCAACCGAGGTCTCCAATTCAAGATTTGGTCTACGATTTTGACTTGGTCAATGCATAGTGCTTTGTGGAGTGATCTGCTGATGGGTGGGCCCATTGCTAAGTGGTTGTGTGGTGGAGCAGAGTCGATTCAGGGCAATGATTTTGAGAGCACACTACAATTCAGAGTTTTTTTCTTCTTTCCCCATTGGTCAAATGGTGTTGACCACATCTCGCACGCCTCAAGCCAGGTGTCGTCAGTCGTGCCATGTGTCTGCATCGTGTTGCACCTCTAGGGGCACGAGATTCTTTTACCGTTGCGCCGGTCATGTGGACATGAAAAAGACCATGTAGAGGCGAAGAGGGGAAAATCAGTGGCGGCTGTGCACAAAGGCGGCTTGAGGAGATTTCAGCGGCTAGGAGTAGGCGCCTTGAGGAGAGTTTGATGTCTTCTCGGTTGGGTGTTCGGCGGCTGTGAGCACGCGTCTAGGAGCGACGTATTTCCTAGCCGGTCATTTGGCATTTCGGCGGTTGCAACCTCGCCAATTGGGAGCGGTCATTTTTGGCTGGGCGTTCAGTGGTTGAGACCTCATCGACCGCGAATGGTGTCTTTCCCTTGCCTTTGTTCGTTGTCTTCCCATGGGATGGTGTGTTCTTCTCACTTCCCTTCGTGTATCTAGATTTTTTCCGTGTTGCCTTCCTTCTGCATTAGAATGTATGGCTGTTATTAGTTGCCGCTTTAGAATGTGCTGGTACATTAGAGTGTCTTGTTGTTGACAAGTAGGGCTGGAATTCGAGCTGAGTCGAGCCAGCTCGGCTTGACTTGCTAGAGCTAGTTTTATTAACGAGCTAGCTCGACTCGACTCGTTATTATAACGAGCTCAAATCCAAGATTGGCTCGACTCGTATAACTCGCAAGCTGGCTCGTTTAGCTTGTTAAGCTCGTTAAAGATATGAACATAAAACCCTCAAATATTTTAAAAATAATTATGTATATATTAAACATATATATCACTAACAATAGTAATTTCCTTGTAACGCATGAGTCTCCTAGGCGGTTGGGCCTTAAACGACTAGGCCTTGTGTTGTGTGCCTAGGACATAGGGTGCTGAGTGGCTAATCTTTTTCTGTATTGGAAGTGGCTGATCTTTTGTACCGAGCCTAACGAGTTACACGAGTACTCGTGAGATTGGCTCGTTTAACTTGGTCTATAAATGATCTTAAACTAAAACTTGGCCCGACTCATTATTCTACGAGTTCGAGTCGATTCGAGCCGAGTCACGAGCTACTCGTTTAGCTCACGAGCTTCGAGCTTTTTTTCCAGCCCTAATGACAAGCTTCACGAGTTTTGCCTAGATTGATGTTTTTTTAATTGTCCATTCGGTGTTTCATGTGCTGGTACATTAGAGTGGCCTGTTGTTAACAGGCTTCACGAGTTTTGCCTAGATTGATGTTTTTTAATTGTCTGTTCGGTGTTTCTTTTATCATTAACCACTAATGCCCGCTCTTATGACAAGCATTCGCTCATGAGCAACCTTTGGTTGCGTGCATGGATTGGTGGTCCATGATGTTCTTTTTGTTGCTTTGTGCTTGCTCCTGCAGGAGTTGTTGGGATTCTCCCACGTGTAAGGGTGAAGCAGAATGGTAGCAAGTATTTCCCTTAGTTAGAGAACCAATGTTATCAATCTAGTAGGAGTCTCCCATGCTAACAAAGTCAACAACACCTATGCACAGAACACAAACAAACTGGTCCCCAACACGGCAAGGGAGTTTTCAAGCCCCTTGTCTTACTAGTTACAAGATTAGACTACAAGTGAAAGAGATAGTAGATAGCAATGTAACACGGCAAAAATAAAAGTAGCAATGGTGTAGAAGAATTAAGTAATAGAGAATAGAATCAGGGGACCATAGGTTCACTAGTGGCATCTCTCTCTCGAAAACAAGCAAATGACATGGTAAACAAATTACAGTTGGGCAGCGATTAAATGCAATATTTATGAATATGATCATTCATGGTATAATCTCATATAGGCGTTACGTACGTGATAAGTAGACCGTTAATTCAACTGCATCTACTACTAATACTCCACCCCAAAACCGCTATCCAACATGCATCTCAACGTATTAAGTTTGCAAGAAACAGAGTATCGTAATAAGCAAGATGACATAATATAGACAGGAAGACAACAATCAGTATGATGAAACTTGTCATTTTGTCCTTAGTGGCAACAATACAATACATGCCTTTGCCCTTTTTGTCACCGGCTTAGAGCACCGCAAGATTGAACCCACTACAAAGCACCACTCCCCACTACAAAAAAGACACATCCGTGACATTTTGGGCCAAACGATTTTTTTTCCTGTCATACTTATGACACTTCTATGACGATAATTGTGACAAAACCCGGTATCATCATAGATGTGGTGTGCTCCTTCTATGACAAAAAATCATGACAGAAAATGGGCTTTTCATCCTGGGCGGGCCAGAGACGCACCTGCATGACATTCTTTGGGCCGTCCATGACGGAAAAAACCGTGGTAGAAGCGAGGGCGAGGAAAATTTCGGGGAGTTCCCGATTACGGTGGGTGGTCGGGGGCCGAGCGATGCGCGTTTCTCTTGTACACGTACGCGCGTGTGTGTGAGGCGTTGGGCTCTAACTGAACCCGAGCGAGGCGTCGCCTAACTGAACCCGAGCGATTGCACTGCAGGCTACGCGTTACTGAACCCGAGCAATCGAGCGATTCCTTCGCTACTGCTGCTAACTGAAGCTGATCGATGCTGCCTCTGGATGAACA
>NC_041389.1:401002309-401049901 GCF_002162155.2 Triticum dicoccoides
GGATGAACAGTGACCGCTAGGGGTGGATGAATAGGACCCCATGGCGTTGCCTATGGATGAACAAGACCCCGATCGATCGAGCCGGTTGGGGCTGGATGAACAAGACCCCATGGAGGGCTGGATGAACAGGACGACCCCGTGGGCTGGATGAACAGTAGACGGTGGAGGGGTGGATGAATAGTAGCCCGTGGAGGGGTGGTTGAACAAGAGCCCGTGGAGAGGGGTGGTTGAACAGTAGCCGGTGGAGTAGCACGCAGTGGACGCTGGATGAACAGGATCTCGTGGAGGCTGGAGGAGGTCGACGGTGGATGAACAGTAGCCCGTGGAGGCTGGAGGAGGTCAACGATGGAGATGAATAGTATCCCGTGGAGTCCCGTTTTGCGGTACGCCACACCCATCCCGATGAGCAGGACCCCCGTTTCGAATGTAGCGCTCCAACACAAGTACGTTTCCTCCATTTTGCGGTACGCCACACCCCTTCCGATCAACAGGACCCCCATTTCGACCGTAGGCGGTCCGTTTCCTCCGTTTTGCCGTATGCCAGACCCCTCCTGATGAACAGGATCCTCTTTCGAACGTGGCCAGTTGAACACAAGGCCGTTTCCTTCGTTCTGCGGTATGCCAGACCTCGTTTCCATCGCCTGTTCCGTCCAAGCCCTCCCGATGAACACGATGACGCATTCCATTCCGACCCAGCCGGTTGGCTCCCCATGAACACGACGACGACGCTGTTTCTCCGTTCCGACTCAGCTATGTACACGAGCCCTGGCCGTACGTATGCGCGAGTAGGCATTCGAGACCTCGCTCGTATGTACACATACGTGGCCGTATTTTCTTTCTTGCACACTGGCCGTTGTACGTACGTGTACATGCTACGTGCGCGCCTCTACTACGACACGTGCGCGCCTCTACATCCACCAGTATGTACGTACACGTTCGCGACCAGAATGACAATGCTATGTATGCTTCGACCAGGTGGGTCCCGACTGTCAGGCACTTCCTCGCGTGCGAAGATGTAGCTGGTGGGTCCCAGCAGTCAGGGGGGCGAATCGTTTTTTTGCCCGGATGCACTTCCTTGCATGCGAAGGTGTAGCTGGTGGGTCCCGGCAGTCAGGGGGGAAACATTTTTTTCATGAAATACGGTGGCCCGTCTGGTGGGTCCCTGCTGTTAGGTGGAGGAATAATTATTTTGCGCGTAATAAGGAGGCACTTCCTTGCGGCCGCCGTGGACCCAGTTGTCAGCCTCTCCAAGTACAATACTCTTCCGATGGAAGTCGTTCCTTGACCACGTTGACCACGCCATGCGGAGAGCATCACGGCGGTGGACGACGGCGAGGCCTAGGAAGGGGACGACACGGAGCCGGGGAAGACGCGGCAGTGGAAGCCCGCGCGGAGAGGTGTACGAGGGTTCACTGGTTCAGCTGCGGTGTGAGGCTGCCGTCGCCGCAGGGCCTTGCCAGCGGTGGGAATAGTAGGGGGCGGTGAGGCCTTCGCGGCAGCACAGCCGACCACGGGAGGCAGGAGCATGCGGCACAATCGATGCTGCTTTGGGCGGCTGGAGCAAGAAGACCAGAGGTTGAAGCAGCACTATGGCTGTTGGATGGACATCATACGGTCACTGGAGCTAGAATCATTCATATTGACTAAGTTGACAAAGCCCTCCGTCCCCGTCAACTTAGTAGGCCCACAAGCCAGCCTCCCACCAAGGTGGGTCCCAGCTAGCAGGGGGAGTATTCATTTTTTTGTGCGTAATAAGGAGGCACTTTCGGTGGGTCCAAGCTGACAACGGGGGAAATGTTTTTTTCACGAAATACGGTGGCCCGTCCGGTGGGTCCCAATAGTCAGGGGGAAACGTTTTTTCGCGAAATACTAGTGGTCCGTCCGGTGGGTCCCTGCTGTCAGGTGGAGGAATAATTATTTTCCGCGTAATAAGGAGGCACTTCCTTGCGGCTGCCGTGGACCCAACTGTCAGCCTCTCCACGTACAGTACTCTTCCGATGGAAGTCGGTCGTTGACCACATTGACCATGCCACGTCGAGAGCACCACAGCGGTGGACGATGGCGAGGCTTAGGAAGGGGACGACGCGGAGCAGGGGAAGACGCGGCAGTGGATGCCCACGTGGAGAGGAGTACGAGGGTTCACTGGTTCGGCTGCGGTGTGAGGCTGCCGTCGCCGCAGAATAACAAGGGGTGTGGGTGAGTGGAGGGATGGCCTGGGCAGTGGTGGGAGTAGTATGGGGGAGATGAGGCCTCCGTGGTAGCACAACCGACCACGGGAGGCAGGAGCAGGCGGCACGACCGGCGCTGCTTTCGGCGACTGGAGCAAGAAGACCAGAGATTGAAGAAGCACTATGGCCGTTGGATGGACATCATACGGTCACTGGAGTATTGACTAAGTTGACAAAGTCCTCCGTCCCCGTAAACTTAGTAGGCCCACAAGTTAGCCCAACAATATAGTGGGTCCCAGCTAGCAGGGGGTATTCATTTTTTGGGCGTAATAAGGAGGCACTTCCTTGCGTGCGAAGATATAGCTGGTGGGTCCGACCTGTCAGCGGGGGGAACGTTTTTTCATGAAATAGAGAGGCCCTTCCTGTGAGTCCTAGCTGTTAGGTGGAGGAATCATTATTTTGCGCATAATAAGGAGGCATTTCCTTGCGTGCGGCAGTGGACCCAGCTGTCAGCCTCTCCACGTACAGTCCACTTCCGATGGATGTCGTTCATTGACCATATTGACCAGGCCGCGCCGAGAGCACCAGGGCAGTGGACGATGGCGAGGCCTAGGAAGGGAACGACATGGAGCCATGGAATACTCGGCAGTTGTTTCCCATGCCGAGGAGTACGAGTGTTTACTGGTTCCTCTGCCGTCCCCGAAGAATAACAACAGGTGTGGGTGAGTAAAGGGATGGCTAGGCCAACGATGGGAGTATGGTGGGGCCGTGAGGCCTGCGCGGCAGCATAGCCGGCCGTGGGAGGAGGAAGCAGGCAGTCCCGCCGACGCTTGTTTGAGCGGCTGGAGCATGAAGAGCAGAGATTGAAGAAGCACGACAGCCGTTGGATGGACATCCAACAGTCATTGCTCTCGTGTGTTGACTAAGTTGAGAGGGCGTTGCGTGTGCATCAACCTTTTTCTTATAAAAGCATACGTGTCAACCTGTAGTAGGCGCACAAGTCAGCCTCAAATATGTGGAAAACAACATACATCCCATCTGCCATTATTTCTAATAATGTACAACCCATTTGCTAATTCTTAAAATTTTTTTTGGAGCCCATCTTCTTTTTGTTAGCATTACACCCCATATTGTGTCCACGGTTAAAAAGTATACGAAATTTTGCATATTTCGGTGTGGTGAACTGTTTTTAATCCAGAAAATCGATTCACATTCAAAATATTTTGAAAAATAATTTATATAAATATAAAATCCAAATAATTGTCCACGCATAAAAATCAATGGAATTTAAAATCTTGTAATGAATTTTTTTTGAAACTAATTCCCGGTTTGATGTGTTTTAAAAATGTATAGCCCATTTCTGGGCAAACCAAATGAAACTCTCCTCGTCTTGAAAGATTTGCAGCCCAGCTGGGCCGATAAAGCAAGTAGGCCTTGTTTGGGTATTTCTTAAAAAAAAACAGAACTGGGCTAGCCATTTTCGGCAAGAAAAAACACAACTGGGCTCATGATGTGGTAAACATAAATAAAACCCTGGCTAGACGGGCCACAGCCCCGTTGTGACCCTGATCCGTCGCTAAAACTAGTATAAATAACAATTGCTTGTTCCTCAAAAAAAAAACTGCGCGACCTGCTGGGTCCCTGGTGTCAGCCGCTTGTAGTGTAATTCTCTCGTTTATTGACTACATTGACAATGGCGTGAGCCCCAGATGTCCAACCATTAGGAGGAACCATATTTTTGGGCTTGTAATATAGAGGCACTTGCTTGTGTACTGCCATGACGCTGGTGGGTCCCTACTGTCATCCTCTCCACGTACAGTCATCTCCTTGTTCCTCTCGGTTGTTGACGACGTTGACAACGCAAGAGGGCGGCACACCGCGCACGGCGAGCGAACCAAGGCTGCAAGGCGGAGGACGACGGCGAGGCCTCGGACGGAACGAACAGGAGCCGTGGAAGATGCGCCGGTCCAGTCGCAGGCGGAGGGGAGTATGAGGGTTGACTGGTTCGGGTGCGGGTGCGTGTTGGGGCTGACGTCGCCGGAGAATAACAGGACATGTGGGGGAATAGAGGGAGGGACTGGACAATGTTGGAGGGTATGTACGGTAGGGTGGTGGAGGCGCAACCAGCCATGGGAGGCGGGAGCAGGCGAAGCCGACGGGGTGGTTTGGTTTGGGCGGCTGGAGGAAGAAGAAGACAAGAGATAGAAGATACACGACAGATGTTGGATGTCAATCCAACGACTGGTAGGCAGAATTGTTTGTTGACTGGCTAGTAAGTCGACACCACCTTGGATAGACTATTTCCTCGCGGGTCCCAAATGTCATAATCCAAATCTGTCACGGTCATGCAGCCTTTCCTATGAAAATTTACAGCCCATTTGATGTGCTAGTTCGAAATAAGTTTGTGGGTGCTGGTGGGGGCTAATCACTTGGCTTCTGTAATGCACAGTGAGCTCAAGCAACCGACGAGAGTGATGTTATTTCCCTTGGTTGGGATTTGTTACAATATTTCACTCTAAATTAAACGAATGGCAAGCCATTTGCCTTGTTTCAAAGAGAATATGACAGTCACAGTCGAGTTGAAAAGGGCAGGAACATCTAACTCCAGCTTACAAACTGTACAAAAGCATGAGGGTTAATTGTTCATCATGTTTACAAAAAAACCCAGGTTGAAAAGGGCAACAACATCTAACTCCAGCACTGTTTTCGGTAGTCACAGTCAAATGGATCAGTCAGGTCCATACAATGAACATCCTGGGTCGTAAAATTTACTGGATATATGTTGTAAATAGAAGCCCGACACATTCAGAAGCTCTTTTGCCCACCTGAAACTCCTTTCTTTTGCTCTTCGACATACCCATCCGTCAAAACCATGCTGCTGATAAAATTAAGCCTGATGGACAATAGTAACCTCACATTCAGCAGGAAGAATGTGACAAATCTAGTATTTGCACGGTTGGCTACATATCGTTCTAGCGTTATTGTCTTCAATCGAATCTCATGAGAAGTGAGAAAATCCCGATGCTTACGAATCCACCGTTTGGTTATAACTTTCTTACCCCGTCCTGTTGCCTAAATAGACATGAAGATTGAAAACAGTTAAGGTCTAAAAAAAGAGTGTCGAAAGAGCAAAAATTGAACGGTTAATTCTAGCACACTATATGCGGGCTTCCAATGTGTGTGGAATTATCACCTTTATATACAACTTCTCCAGACATGGAAAGCATTGCAACAAGCCAATAATCTTGTTTAGATCAAAACTATTTATTTGGATATATAAGATCTTGACAGAATCCAGAACCATTGATAGGCCATCCATGGAGAAACTCTTCATTGAGCATAGAATATCATATTAGTACAAAATGTGTACTCCAAGTTGATATATAACTTATGCGCATAAATTTAAAATGCAGCTTATGGTTACAAGTATAGATGATAATATAAAGTACCTGAAGAACTGTGGAGCCAAACACCATATTGAAATGAGGACAGAGATCATGTATTACACCCAAGGTCTCCAGTTTAGGCGCAGAGAGGACGGTTATTTGCAATGGTGAATAACTAGAATCAAGGATCAACCATTGAAGTGAAGGGGCATCTTGGATGACGAGCTGCCTTCCGTATTTTTTTTCCAATTCTTACAAGGTTAGCCGACTTTATTTGGAGGCAACTGGTTCTAAATGTGAAAACAAGCACCAAGCACTCCAGGGCAGGGCAACTGGAGTGGATGATGCTGTGCAATGAGGCCTCCGATATACAAACCCACAAGTGAAAGTTTCTTGAGAAATGGGAGTCGAAGGTTAGTACCAGATTGTCTGGTAGGTAGCACATCGCAAAGGTGGCGGTGTGGAGAGAGGAGGAAAACCGCGAGATGGACATCGGTGCTGAGAGCACAAGTTCATGGCGTTTGGTATGTGGTATGTGATTTCCAGGGGAATAGTAGAACTCAAGCAGCTGTAGTTCTGTGAATTCAGGGGATTTCAGCCAGGCGTCCACCATGCAGGGCATGGTATGCTTGCTTAGGTAGCATGACGGGATGTAGAGGCTTTGAACGGAGCCCTGGTGGGAGGAAATGATGGCTCTAGGGATTTCAAAATCATTGAAGAGAGATAGCTGACGACAGTTGAGATTAAGGGGCACGACGCGTCATAGAGGGCTCCACCGAATTGAGAGGACTTGGGTGCGGCAGCAATCCTTGGTGGGGAGAAGCGAGATGATCTCCCCAAGGACGGTGTCCGGGAGATCGCTGATGCGGTCCACCCGAGATTCTATGGGTTCCTGGGATCCGGTGGGGGTGGGGTCGCCGCTTCTCCCCGCGCTGCCGGGTGCGGGATCTACAACAGGCGTCACCGCTGACGGGAGCCTCATCTTCTTAGCGCTGGGGTCAGCCGACTCCATTTTCCTCGAGGGCGTTGCATCGCGCTCACGGATTTGAGCAGAGTAACGAATGACGAGCCTAGTTGTAGTGTGAGTGAAGAAGAAGGGGAGCCGGGGTTTTTTTGTAGTAGTGAGGAAGAATAGGAGCTGGGGTTTTCTGAAGGAGTGATGTGAGGAATTTGGGGGTACGAGTGGAGTGAGCTGACGTGAGGTGGTGGGAGCGAGGAGGAAGAAGAGCACCCAGGTTTTTTGGGGGGCGGTGTGCTGGGTGTGGGTAGCGCCTCTCATTCAGTAAATAGATGGGCTTTTGAATTGATTTTACTATTTACTAGTGTGGATGGGCTGTTTTGTCTTGGGCCCAGAGAAACAATTACTACTAGTACAGTGGAGACACTCTATAGCTGCCTAGAAAAACAATTACTACTAGTACAGTGGAGACACTCTACCGCTTCTGGCTCCTCCTAGGTCATTGAAACGTCTCCCTCTACTGAATGCCGTTATACTTTTGTTCACCGACATGCGGGCCATGCAGCGCGTGGGCCGAAATGTCATCCACCAAATTAGATGCAGTATGCAGGAGGAGAGTCACCCCGGTCGTAGCGCGGCAGTAATGAGCCATCGTATCACAAAACCCCACCTCCCCGCAGTCTAAGTTTGATGGATGAAGCAACCGTCATTTCACTCTTCGCTGAATCCCCTTCTCCCTCACCGTCTTCAAGAAAGGCAACACTCACATCTGCCAATGTTCTTCTCTCCCAACGAAGGGAAGGTAATCGGATCCGTGATGTTGGTATATTTTCGTTCAGAGAAAAAAAAAACTTTTGCAAAGCAATAACCGATCCTCACTCTTTTTTTGTTTCATTGTCATTGCGATTGTGTTTTCCTTTCAGTGGTCTCCTAGTATTCGTCAGTTTCATGATGGACCATGGAGAACCAGGCAAAGATCTGCCGATATTGGAGCAGACGCGGGAGGCTGATCCCCACAAGACATAGAGCTCCAAGAAGATGGAGGCAGCCACCGAGCCGACCCCAGATACGCTCATGACCACTACTGAGATGGTCAACGCCCCGTTTGAGGTTACAGCTCCCATGGCACTGCAGGAGCAGTTTTCCCCCTTCGAGGATGTGCCCCCCCCCGCTGAGCTGCCCAAGGTGTTTTTCTTCTTTGCCTATCTCGATTGTGGTTTTTCATCTAAGTATGTGGTGATTAATAATGCAAAATTTTATTAGCTTCGATGCCATGCTATACAGAGTGGTTTAAATAACTTGTGTTTCTTATACTGAAAAGTAATTCAGAATTTGTTTCTGTTTCAATTAGAGCCCTAATGCAGACAAGGATTGTGTGGTTGTACATGTCACTCGCTATGAGGCGGATGACCTGAATATACGCACTGGGAAAATAGAGTTCTTAGGCTGCTGGATCCTGGAAGACATTTGCGGTTATTACCAATGAAGAGTTCTATTCCAGCCTCACTGTTGTCAGGCGTGTTGTCCAGGGTGTACTGAAGAACAAGAAGTTCAAAGCTACTCCTTCGTTTGTGAGGCATACTGTTCTTGTCAAGCTTACGCAGGAAGATGACGTGGCATGCCTCCACAAACAAGTTTATCAGTGGCAAGGCCACAATGTTGTCTTCATGAAGGTTCACAAGATTGAGCTGCTGTGGGACATCCTCGATGATGTTCATGGCAAGGTCCATCTTGTGTCCAGCCCAAATTAGATCGAGGCATGAAATAGTTGCCCCAGCTAGTGTTTAATAGTAGTTTGGATTGTGTCTAATTATCCGAACCTTGCCTGTTATCAACCCCTCTGGGGCTAGTATTCTGTTTGAATCCGTCTATGGGAACTACTGCTACTTTTGTGTGCCCGTGAATCATGTGAGAACCATCGTAATTGTTGCCAAAACAGATGCATCCTCACTAGTTTTTTCATGAATATGGCATGGTAAGACATAAGTTGTCACGGTTTATCATACGAGCAGTGTGTGTTTTGATGAAATAGAGCACTTGTTCAAGAACTGTGAGCCGACGTATACATAAGTACTTGTAAACACTATTGGTGCTACCCCACTTGTAAGCAGTTGTGCAAAACACGTCACATTGGCTCAACTCGCTTCAACACTAGGCTATCGACCAGCTAACAATCAACAATCTACTGTCTCACATATAAGCAAGTATGTATCTTGTTACAGTGGTTCATGCAGTTAACTGAGGCCACAATGTAAATTCCAAACGTTCACATGCTAGTCCAGCGCTCATGTGGAGCACTCACATTAAACTCGTCTTCATAAAAAAACTTGAAAAGCATAAGTTAAGCAATTTTATACATCTCAATGATTCATAGAACATAACAAACATATACTAGTTCACAGCAAAAGACAAAGTTGTGAGAAGGTTTACAAATCAGGAAAAAACAAGCAAGGCTTCTCTGAGCAAAGGGCCTCCCGACAGGCTTAAATTTCCTGGAGTTTACTCTGGTTTTTTCTTGTTGCCACCATCCAGGGTTAGGTTCTCTCATTCCAGAATAACCAATTATAATTGTGGTCTCAGCTGGAATGCTGAACTGAACCATGCAATGTACTGACCAGGTGAAATTCTTGTGCATTCCACTAAATTTAAGCACCACTATTTGCAGAAATAAGCAGACCACGATGCCTCTTGTCCGCGCACCTGTCCAAAAAACCACCATGCAGCCATGCCAGCTAGTCCTTGGTCCATGGATGAACTGGTAGAAAGTGCATTCCAGAATAGGATGCAGTTGTTTTCGCTCGTCCCTGCACTGCAATCAGGAAGTAAAACGTACGAATCAACTTCTTTTAGATTGCGTTGGTCATTCTACCTTAGTTACTACCAATGTAGGAATACTTTGAAGATTGGAGGTTAGACGACGACAACGAGGGATAGCCATCTCATTTTGCGTAGTTGTACTAAAACTGAGGTGTGTGCTTTTGATTGCGCGGATAGAAATGATACGGAGACAGACATCCCGAAACGATATGGAGACAGACATCCCTATTTGCGCAAATACGAAATACGGTTATTTAAACAGTGACAGATATTTGCAGTGGCATATGATTAACAACAACATCTATTGTGTTATAATTGGCACTAGATTGACAGTATGAAGAGTCCTTAAGTAAGTAGCATCACATCACACCAACAATGCCACTAGATTAACATGCAGAAGAATAGCATTAGTATTACTGTCATGAGAGTAGCACATGGTCAGTAAATGTGCAATCAAATTTGTGCAGTTCCACTGGGATGAAGCAATGTTAGCGGTGTGAGATTTAAATGTAACTACAAAAACACAATTCATGGGAAATAAAGCAAGACGGAAGCACTTCATAAAATGGTGGTGGCATTGCTTCAATTTATCGACGGCACTAGACCATTACTTATAGTGACATTAGGTGGCATTGCTTAATGCTTCATATGATTTTACATTAACGGTAGCGATATGGGTGTAGGGACAGCAGGGGCATAAAGTGGTGAGGCAGATGTGGCTGCCGAGAGCGGCAAGCACTCAGGCAGCATGTCTGCATTTGTCCCTTTTTTATCTCCTCGGCGACATTTTCCTATGTGAGCACAGGAAATCTAGACCTGCTCATTCTCATTTGCATTGTCCCCCAACACCTGTCACTTTCTTTCCTTTTTCAACCAAGAGATAGGTCCACTTCCTCCCACCCTTCGCCATCCACCATGCTTTCTTCGTCTTTTCAACCAAGAGACTAGTTGGGTAGCCAGTATCTACTACTTTCCCCCATTTCCTCTTAGAACCAAGTCCTAGATTCATGCTACAACTTTCCCACTTTCTTCCCCGTTTGAACCAACTCTTAGAGTCGACTGTATGAACTAGCTTTACCTCTAATAATAGTAAAAGTCTAGGTGGCTTTGGAACAGCGGACGGAAGTAGAAAAAGATCCACACGAAGGGAGATGGGGCAGTAGAGCAAGGCAGGTATTCCATTTCGAAGGAATATATACATGAGGGTCGTCGGCATGTGGCAAAGACAGCGCTGGGAGGCCGCATCTTGGCCACAATACCGCAGGGAGGAAGAAGGGGTCGGAGGCCCTCCCGAGCCGGCGCTCTCTCGGAGAGAATGGCACGGTCATTGATCGGGACGCGCGGGCAACCGTTGGTCTCCTCCCTCGCCGCTGACGATAGCGTGAACGATGCACCTACAACCCTGCCCAGGTCGAGGTTGTCCGGCCGGATTTGTGACCAGCCGTGAGCTGAGAGAGAGTGTGGCCACATATGTCTTGCTTAGATCCGGAGATCATGAGAGAGTGAACGAGAGGAACCCTAGTAAAGCAAGCGCTAAGGCTCCTGCTTATATATATAGTGGAGTGATTTTGTTGTACCAGCTTCAAAAAAATGCGCTCCTACATGTACCCGCGAGTGGGTGTGAGAGAACTAGTGCGTGCGTGCACCGCTTCTCTTCGTGAGAGTACAATATACTATGCCCAAAGAACGTTCGCTGCAAGAGTAATAGTATAAGTGTGTGACGTGTGAGCTAAAATAAAATGTGCGCGACATCTTTTGTTTTTCAGAAGTTCTGAGGGTAGGGTGTGAAGAGCACATATGTGCATGACGTCTACCTGCAGATAGACGGTGGGTGCGATGTGCGAGTCTGCGAGAGGACCCGGGAGAGTCGTGACTCATGAGGGTGCGTGTGCGTGAGAGAGAGGGGGGCACGTATCAATGCAATGCATGTGTCCGTAAATCATTATCCAACAAACGTTCGCCACAAGTCTTTTCCTGACGAACGCCGTAAGAACCGTTAGATCGGCATCCGACAATGTCAGTTTTGCCATGTCATTTAACAGAACAGCCACTCCTCCTACACACAAATTTTCCACGTGAGTGTTAGCAACTGCCGTATGCTCCTTCTGTTCCGAAATGCAGTGCATATAGCTTTATTGAAAATTCGAACCTCGCAAACTTTTACTGAGTTTTCGTGTACAATTGCACATGTAGAATACCCTGTATATATCATTTCATTCATCTTCGAGAGGTAACTATAAATATGGGGGAGGAGTCTACAAAGAAAGACCATCGTATCACCCGCATCAATTTCAACCATCCTTTGGTGTCGAGGAATACCATAGGAACTCTATATGATATGATTTTTATAGGATTTTTTCCTTTAGAGCCAATTGGTTCATAGGACTAGATTCAGATACTCCACATTTCAAAGGAAATAAACATGATATCATTTCTATAGCTTTAGAGCCACTTGGTTCATATGAATGGATTCCTATACTCCCTTAATTTCAAAGGAAAATAAACATTAGCGTATATTCAATAGAAAAGTTCCTATGATACGAACCAAATTACATCTCTTTTCTAATCCCTTCTCATAAGAATTGAGATACATGTCATCTCTAGATTCAATAGAAAAGTTCCTATGATGTGAACCAAATGACATCTCTTTTCCAATCCCTACTCATAGGAATTGAGATGCTCCATGTCATCTCTTTCCCTACAACTACCATGTATACATCTTCTATTCCTAAATAGATAGTACAACCCACTAGTAGCTTTTTTCCAAAACATGCAACTATGGCACAAGAACTATATAGTGTGCCAATAACTTTGAAAGATGGTCGCTGGATGAAGCTAATCCAACAGCGCAGAGATGGAAAATCCGAGCACTACTGGCCGTTGGATATCATCAACATTCCACCAGATCCGCCACATGTACAATTTAGAAGACTCCATGGTTGAACTTAAGCATAATGCACAAACCTCAAAACACAAGCACTTCTCCTTTGTTCTAGAATCTTCTGTATCATAATTGATTTTTTTTCTAAATGAATTGCCACTATTTGTTTTTTAGTTTATGCTTTACAATGCACAACCCCATGAATCTTAACATTTTTATAAAACTAATTGATTTTGAATGAGATGAACTATAAGAACTAAATGAACATCTACATCATGCATGTATGACTCAAAGCTTTACATGCTATAGTGTGTATTTATTCATAATTTGGTTTCAAAATCTCATGCGTTCAATGCATGTGTATCTTACTAGTTCTGAGTAGAGTAGCAAATTTCACGTGGCCCCGGGTATATCAAAATGCAGGGCCCATGCATCATTGCCTTTCGGTCGAACCTACATCCACAATTTTTTGTACGTACTATATCTCCACTGGTCCCCGAACCCAAAATGCTGCCTCGTTCCCGTAAAACCAAGCGGCCCACACATATTTAAGGCGTCAACTCGAACCCGTTTACTATGATGTGGCCCCGCACGCTGTCGTGGAATTAACACGTCAGATGTCCTAGTGTGAGGACTTAGTCATGAGGCCAACGCATCTATGTGGTAGCTTGAGAGGGGTTGAGCGGAATCGAGAAAATGCAACACAAGACAAAGATTTAGACAGCTTCGGGCCCGAGAAACATCATCCGGTAATAACCCTACATGCTGTTTGAGGCTAGATCTCATTATCATCACAAGGGAGTCACCGTAAACCGGCTCTCCTCTAGTTATGTCTAGCCCTAGAGATTGTTTCTTGCTTGTCCCTCTTTGGGGAGCCCTGCCCCTCCTTATATAAGTTAAAGGGGCGGGTTATATGTAGAGTCCATCTCGGACTAAGACTTAAAACTATTTTGACTTCCTTTCCTGGGCTTCTTAACGTCTGCCGGTTTAACATTGTCTGCCGGTTTAACATTGTTCGCCGGTTTAACATTGTCTGAATACATGCCAGTGCCACCATCTGTCTTAACTCTGCTGGTTTAACACTCACCAGTTTATCGTCTGTCTTAGCCATCTGTCTTAACTGTCTGCCGGTTTACCATCCGCCGGTTTACCAAGTCCCGGCCGGGTCATACCGCGGGGTATATCCCCGACATTAGCCCCCAGTTTAATTTGGATTCATCCATGTTAAACTGATCCATAGCATCCTTAAGTCCTTGTCATTTCCTTCTTCTAGGAAATCCGGTTTAATAGGCCAGCTTCATAATCAACTTGCTGGCATTAGTTTCTCATAGAAAATATATTGTAAAGAATAACTTCTTTGACTCAACTCCCAATGACTTAACAAAAATAATCGTCCTTGAAATCCTCATCTGATCTTCAGCCGGTTTAAGAATGTAGAACTTGCCGGTTTATAAATATTGATAGCACCGGATCATAACTGTTTGTTGACATCAGCTTTTGAAAATATACCTCTTATATACCCATCACTTGTAGCCCTCAAATCTTAAGAAGGTAACGTAGTAACAGCTTAAGATTTGCTTCAATATGAATGTCATAAGCTTGAAGAAATCCAGTTTGTTCATCTCAATCACTAGTCAGAACTGAGTATTCCGCATATGTAGCCCCCAAGTGTCGGGTTGTCATGCTTGCAACAACCTGGGACTTGTGATTTTGTTGATGCTCATAAAAACTTCAACCAATGTAGCCCCCAAGGGCCGGGTCATTATGCAATAATGAGCAGGGACTTTTGTAAATGTAATGATGTAAACTTTGAACAACAACGGTGTAGCCCCCAAGGGCCGGCTTAGTAAGATAATATTGAGCTCGGACTTGATATATACTTCAATAAAAATAACATCGTACGATGTAACCCCCATCATGGGGCTTGAATCCATGTCCACAAGGTTAAGAGCTTTGTGCTTTACCAACTGAGCAGTGGACAATGCAATGGATAAAAAACTTTGTACCTTGAATTGTTGACAGAAGCAATTGGTAGCCCCCAAGGGCCGGCTCATTACGATGTGATGAGTCGGGTCTTCAATAAGGTGAGCGAACAATGACTTTGCATTAGCCCCCAAGTGTCATGGTGCATGCCTGCAGCGACATGAGACTTGTGTATTTGATGTAATCTCAATTGAAATAATGTAGCCCCAAGTGCCGGGTCGTAAGCCTACAGCAACTCGGGACTATTCCTTGAATTGTAGAATAAATCATATCCATTGATAATATGATAGCTATTGCGCTAAAGCGACTTTGAAAACCTTGATCATAATACTGGTTATTGATAACCATAATATAAATCCAGCCATGTTGGCTATTTGAATAATATCCCAATAATTTATAAGCGCATAATTCCAATGGCGCAATCCAAACATATACTGGCGACTTATAGTCCAAAGCCAGGTCGGGTTAATAAACACCGGATTATAAGTGATTATGCACTGACAACTTGTAGTTGAAAGTCGAGCCAGGTTAATGAACATCGGGTTAATTTGATGACTGATAGTCATGCCGAGTCAATAGACACCGGTTCAACATAAAATTTATCAAAAGAGAAACAATGTTGACAAAGGCAAATAAAACCGTGTAGTAGAGGCTTTTCAAGGGCTGCCAGGCCCAAATTTGAGGCTTTTCATGGGCTGCCAGGCCGCTGAGTTAAACCATTTTTGCAAAGCCTTTTAAGATGGACCTCCAACTAACCAATCACCGTTTTAACTTTGACAAGTTCAGGGTCTCAATGAGAGTAACTGTCAAAGGTTCGGAGGGTCATGCCAGGATTACCTGGATAGGAGTGTCTTACTTGATGAAGGCAGGTTAACCCGGGGTTTTAGGTAAATATACCAGGCTTTCAAGCCGTGGGTCGATACCCAGCTACAAGGGTCCATTCAAACTCCTTGGTATTTGGCACAAGGAGCCCCCAAGTAACATGATGAGCTGTGCTCAATGGGTGCCTATGTTTGAGCTGTGCATAGCAACAAAACTCTCTTTGGCCCCTTGGGTGTGAAGCTCCCAAGCTTTGTTATGGCGTGATAGCTGGATTAATGGATAGAACTCCGCTTTGTCAGCTGAAGCCCCCATGCAACCAATAATATGATAAGCCAATAAGGCGAGACACCCATGTTTGAACCGTGCATCATGGCAACAGGTCCTCTTCGGTAACCTTTAACTTTTTGCAAGAAATAAATTCTTCTTGGACCGGGATTTTGAACCGGATATTTGAGAGCTTCAGAGATTTGTGGGAGATAGATTTTCCCTTGAACCGAATTTTGAACCAGATTTGAGAGCTTCAAAGCTTTGTGATAGATAAATTTCCCTTGAACCAGATTGTAAACCGGATATTTGGAGAGCTTCAATGAGACTGACCTCCCTTGAGCCGGATTTTTAAACCGGATATTTGAGAGCTTCAACACTTTATGAGAGAAATATGTCTCTTGAACCGGATTTTGCACCAGAATCCTTTCTGATGATCCAGAACTTCTTCATTGAGCCAGGATTTGTAACTGTCATATACTTTTTAAGCCAGAAATTTTCTGATGGCCTTTAAATTTTCATCAATATAGCAGTAACCTCCAGGACCGGGTAATCTTTCAACATTCTGGGGCACTTGAATTTGCTGAAACTAGCAAGACTTGCTGCATCATATCATCGTAGCCCCCGAGTCTTAAGATGACTCAAGGAGTTGTCTTGAGATTCTCCGTACTTGACCATAGCAGAAGGTATATATCATCGGTGTTGATAACGCCATGTGAATCCACCGAAGGTTGAGATGACTGCGGCGGGTTATAAATGATCCCGTATGAGCCGTGTTAGCAACTCGGGCAATGTTTCCTTTCAACTTGTTGTTTGAAGCTAACCAAACTGTAGTGACGACAACTTGTGCGTATGTCCATTGAACCATCCAGTGCAGACAATGGCTGATGATAATTTGCCTCCAATTTGTTGGAAGAAAAACTGGGCTACCCAAGCTGTGACTTGCTCATACTCAATAAAACAGCTCATGTAGACATGTGCAGCCTAGCGTGTTGATGTAGACCAGGTCGCGAGAGACGGACGGAAAAATATGTCCGCAGTATCAGAGGTGGCACAGATAGATGAGTCGGCCGCGACATTGTAAGCCGGTGTGGACGAGCAAGTTGTCCTCCATGTTGTAAACCGGCGCAGACGCGTGAATCGGCCACAAGAGCAAGTCGTCTGTGGCTTTGTAAGCTGGTGCGGTCGTGAGAGAGAGGGCCACGGCATTGTAAGCCGCTGCGGGAGTTCGTTAAGTACCGACAATCTCCAGTGCCGAATGATGTTGGCACGCCTTCATCTCCGCGGTATAATGCCACATTGTAATGAATATTCTCCTGCATATAAAATATAACAGGGCCAAGTAGTTTTGCTTGGGTGAATTAAAATAAACTTAAAAATAAATAAGGTAAATAACACTTGATTTTTTTATTTTTATTTTTTATCTCTGCTCCGAGCACAACGATAGGGCCGATTCAACCCGGCGGGTCGACGAGATGCGTCTGCGGCAGCGGTGAGGCATGGCTGTGGCCGGTTTAGGCGCAAGAGCTGGGATCGGAGCGGGTTTGGTCGGGGGCCGGTCAACTTGGTGGAACCGGCGCGCACGCGGCTGTAGAGGCACGCGGCTTGTGGCGGGTATAGAGAAGGGCGAGGCCGAGCCGGCGGGCGCGGATGGCGGCTGATGGGCAACGCAGGGCGTGCGGGGCTGAGCGGGAGCCGACCCGCTGGTATGGACACTTGCGAGAGCCGATCCGGCGAGCGCGAGAGTGCGGCGCTCCGAAGCTGACGGCGGTTTGACGACAGTGGCGGGTCAGCCGAGGCGGACCAAGGCGAGAATCGCAGAGCCGCAACTGACGATTTGAAGCAAAGGCAGCACGAAGGCGAAAGCCCCGGCGGCTGCGGCAGCTTGAAGGGCAGGGCGAGGCAGATTCCAAGGCGAGAGCAGCAGCGGTGGAAGGTAACTCAGCGGAGATGGGGGTGATCCGGACGGATCAGGGCCGGCGATTCAATAGCGGCTGGTCACATGATAAACCGGCGGTGGGCGCAGGGCGCCTCGAGGGCAACTTGGTGCAGGGCAGCTCGAGACGAGGCCGGTTGTGGCTCGGCATTGAGCCCGAGCGAGGGTCGGCCTGAAGCGGCAGAGCCAGCTCAACCCGGTGGCGGAGGCGATTTGGCGACTTGGAACCGATCCGGGGCATCTTGAGGAGGCATCCGGCAATGCGAGACGACAACTTGAAGGTCCCCGGCGGCGGATCAAGTCGTTGCAGCAGAGGACACAGGAACCGGCCGGCGAGCGCACGGGACGGAGGATCCACAGAGGCGGAGGTGACTTAGTAGCAGGAATAAGGACCGGTGAAGGTGGAGGCGACGGCGGTGAAGGCGGAGGGGCAGGGCTCCATGGTGACCCGGTGGCGATTCATAGGCGGGTGCAGGAATAAGGACCGGTGAAGGCGGCTCCAGGGGAGAAGGCGGGTGGCAAGCGGTCGTCGACGTGGGCGCGACGGGGCAGGCACCCCGTTCCGGAGGCGCGGCCGGGCCGGTTCAGTGCGAGCGCATAGAGCAGGAGTTCTGCGCAAAAACCTGTAGGAGGTGAAGGCGGTTTAGCGTGGTTGCGGCCGAGACGGCGGTTTGAGGCCATGGTGGCGGAACAACGCATCAGCCATGGTAGAACCGCAGCAGTGGAGTCAACCCGGGCGGCGCAGCAAACTGTTCGAAGTGGGGATGCCGAAGAATGGGGCCGGCCACGGAAACGGCACGGGGCCAGGACAGCGGAAGCAGGGGTGCTCGTGCGGAGCAGCGAGAGTGAGATTGCCAGCGGCAGTTCATACGGCGGCAGTTTGCCGCAAAGGCCATGTAAGGCAGGGGTGAGTCATGGCAGCAGCTTGTCGCGTAGGTAGCGGCAGCAGAAGGAGAAGGTGAGGCGCGACCGAAACTGGCGAAGGTTTGGAGAGGCGCGGCTGCAGGTCGGCGGAGCAGCACCTCGGAGCAGTCACGTCGGGAAACAGCAGTGCCGGCTCAGAGGCATACTAGCCATGGCAGGGGAAGAGATATAAGCCAATCACCACAGAGCCTGGCCAGAGCAACATGAAGCATGGTGGTCACGGGGCCGGAACGGCGGCGGAGGCAGACGCCTCAAGGCAAGGATACGGGCGCGGTTGATGGATTAATCCGGGTCATGACCGACCTTGTTTTCATGTCATACGAGTGAATTCACCCCTGTGTTTTCCTCCAAATCGTGGGCTTCCTTTCCCCTTTTTTTACTACTGTTGGCACAGTCCGAGTTGATCCTAGTATCTTTCCGTGCTATACACAACCATCGTGTAATTCTCTTGCCTTGGATTGATTGGACTTATCCCTTGTTGGACCATCAACAACAATTTTCTTACCGCGCGGTGACCTTGCTTGACTTCACGTGCAGCACTGTAGCTAATTTCAGATTCATCGCCGGTTCGTGGTAGCAGTCAATGGCCACCGCGAGCTAACCCAGATTGTACGGATCATCCGCGATGACTCCCAAACCGCCGACAAAATTCTCTTTGAGCCCGACTCTTTGAATCGGAATAGATGTAGATCCTTTTTTCATTCGGCAAATCATCAACTTTTCGATCCCTAAAAAGATCCCTTCAAGAACTCAACACCATCGTGCGCAGGCCCCATGGTGGGCGCCAACTGTCATGGAATTAACACGTCAGATGTCCTAATGTGAGGACTTAGTCATGAGGCCAGCGCATCTATGTGGTAGCTTGAGAGGGGTTGAGCGGAATTGAGAAAACGCAACACAAGACAAAGATTTAGACAGCTTCGGGCCCCGGGAAACATCATCCGGTAATAACCCTACATGCTGTTTGAGGCTAGATCTCATTATCATCACGAGGGAGTCGCCGTAAACCGGCTCTCCTCTAGTTGTGTCTAGCCCTAGAGATTGTTTCTTGCTTGTCCCTCTTTGGGGAGCCCTACCCCTCCTTATATAAGTTAAAGGGGCGGGTTATATGTAGAGTCCATCTCGGAGTAAGACTTAAACTATTCTGCCGGTTTAACCTTGTCTGCCGGTTTAACCTTGTCTGCCGGTTTAACATTGTCCGACGGTTTAACATTGTCTGAATACCTGCCGGTGCCACCATCTGTCTTAACTCTGCCGGTTTAACACTCACCAGTTTATCATCTATCTTAGCCATCTGTCTTAACTGTCTGCCGGTTTACCAAGTCCCGGCCGGGTTACGACTCCGGCCGGGTCATACAGCGGGGTATATCCCCGACACACGCCGTAGTACTCCTACAAACCCTACCGCCGCACTCATCATTGGTTTTCTTCAAGAGGACGAGGGAGAAGCTGATTTGTAGTGGAGGCACTTTAAAAAAAGGATTTGTAGTGGAGACCCCTACCCTAGGGTGCCCTAGGTAGCTGGCGCACGCATAATTGTTTTCTCTTTTTTATGCTCTTGCGCCCTAGAGTGAAATGATGGTTGCTTCGTCCGTCCAGCTTAATGCGGGAAAGGTGGGGCTTTGTGATTTGACCCCTCATCGCTCATTTTCTACTACTGCGGCGCTACGACCGGGGTGCCTCCAATTCCAACCGCTGCTCCGAACTGTAATTTGGTGCATCGCACGTGGAACAAGACGGTGGATGAGCCACATGTCGGCCAAAGGGGTCCTGTTAAGTGTGTTGCCATTTCGTGTGCGGACTGACCCTGCTTGAGTTGCTACGCCAACACGACAGGAGCAGCCTACCACTTGGTTTTGCTCCTTGGTGAATCCCGACTATATTGATCTAAAAAGATACGTGCTAAACTACCCTCTCCGTCTTGGTTTTTTATTTTTAGGCGTCTCGGTTTATAGGGCGTGCACGTAGTTCTAGGTCATCTATTTGACTAACTAAATATGAGTTACCATGTCACAAAAAGTATATCATTGGATTCTTAAGCGGATGTAGTTGTATTTAAAAGTCGAGGGCGGGGCTTTTTCTGCGCGGTAGGCAGGGCAGTTCTGCCTAGTCGGTTCGACAGAGACGCAAGAAGACGAGGGAGTAGGCTGCTGCAAACATAGGGATATGTGATTTGACAGCGAGTTACTGCTGGACAGGTGGGGCCCCGTGATTTGACTTGCCATTATCATTTTAACTGCGACGCTATGACCGGCGTGAGTCTCCCGATTCCTGACCACCTCCATACAAGTGCCTCTCCCAATGCTCCACCATGTAGTAGAGGCTGGCTCTTGCATGAGAGCCCACTTCTCCACTTTTTCCTTGCCTCTCTTTCCTCCACATATGCAAAAATGCCATGTAAAGTGCACTATTGTACTTACTTGATCCTACAGGTGCTAAGCTTGCCACATAGGCATAAAGTTTGATGTGGCAAGTTAATCAAGAAGAGAGAGACTAGTTTGGTGACCCAAGGAAGAAACAGTGCTAAGCGCGTGTACCTAGGTGAAAAGATAATTTTGAGTCTATAGCTAATTAAATGAAGCAAACTTATCAACAAAAAACTAATAAGCACACCATTTCATTGGAAGAGGTCACTCCTTGGCAAATGCAATAAATACTAATCCTTGTGTCCCATAATATAAGAACGTTTTTGGCACTACACTAGTGTCAAAAACGTTCTTATATTATGGGACGAAGGGAGTATGAAGAAAGAGATAGAGAGAAGTAAAGAAAATAAATACACTTATAGCCAACTGAGGGAGTCCTAGATTAGGGGGTATCTGGACAGACGAACTATATACATCGTCCGGACTATTGAAGCGTGAAGATACAAGACTCAAGGCTCCGGCCCGTGTCCGGATGGGACTCTCCTTTGCGTGGAAGACAAGCTTGGCGATCCGGATATTATATCTCCTTCCTTGTAACTGACTCCATGTAAACCCTAGCTCTCTCCGGTGTCTATATAAACCGGAGAGGATGGTCCTTAGAAGGCCGAACATATTTACAATCATACCATCATAGGCTAGCTCTTAGGGTTTAGCCTCTACGATCTCGTGGTAGATCTACTCTTGTACTACTCATATCTTCAATATTAATCAAGCAGGAAGTAGGGTTTTACCTCCATCGAGAGGGCCCGAACCTGGGTAAACATTGTGTCCCTTGCTTCTTGGTACCATCAATCTAAGACGCACAGATTGGGACCCCCTACCCAAGATCCGCCGGTTTTGACACCGACATTGGTGCTTTCATTGAGAGTTCCTCTATGTCATCACTTCGAGGCCTGATGGCGTCTTCAATCACCAACAACACGGTCCAGGGCGAGACTCTTCTCCCTGGACAAATCCTTGTGTTCGGCGGCTTTGCACTGCGGGCCAATTTGCTTGGTCATCTGGAGCAGATCGACAGCTACGCCCCTGGCCATCAGGTCAGGTTCGGAAACTTGAACTACACGGCGGATATTCGCGGAGACTTGATCTTCGACGGATTTGGGCCTGTGCCAGGAGCGCCGGACAGTCACGACAAGCACGGCCTAGACCTACTATCAGACAATGCTCGGGATATCACCCCTGCACTAGCCCCGGATCTAAATCCGGAGCAGGTTGCGTTGCCTAAGGACGAAGGGGTGGACCCTGCCCCGCGGGTCGCATACTCACCGGTGGTGGAGCCGAACACAGGTCTCACCTCTGTTGAGGCCTGTAACCTCGGGCCCCGGACTCGTATCTGGTTGTTGGTCCCGGTCCGCATACCCTCGAGCCAGCTAGGCTAGGTTGGGCTCCGGTAATGGACTTTACCGCTGCGGACATCTTCTAGCACTCGCCCTTTGGCGACATGCTGAACTCATTAAAGTCTCTCTCTTTGTCAGGAGGCTATGGGCCGAACTATGTCCGTCCTGAGTGGGAAGTAGGCGACGAAGGAATTCGTTGCCCACCCAACACCCACTTCATTGCCACGATCGATGATTTAACCGATGTTCTTGACTTCGACTCCGAAGACATTGACGGTATGGACGATGATGCAGGAGAAGCTTCAGAATCTCTAGGGCGCGGGACTACTACCTTGTCACATGATATATACATGGTGGATACGCCCAAGAAGGACGATGGCGATAATTCGGAAGATAAAACACCCGGGCAAAAGCCAAAACGGCGGTGCAGACGCCGCTCAAAGTCCAGCAACAGCAAAAATAGCGACAAGAGCGCAAGAAGGATCGACATACCAGTAAACCCCGAAGGCAGTAACGACCACATGGACCCAGCGATGGAGCAGGACGAGCCAGGTCACGCCAAACCGAGTTCGGATCAAATACCCGATCACAATGATCCGGAGGGACGAGCTCATGAAACCGCCCCAGAACAGGAACACAGTCCGGACGACGATGCATTCATCATTCTGGATGAACGAGTGAAACGAGACAACCTCCACCGAAAGCTTATGGCCACAGCAAGAAGTCTAAAGAAGTAGAAGCGATGGCTCAAAGCCGCACACGAAACGTTCAGTCGCAGATGGAATAAAGTGCTAGACACTGAAGAAAGATATGGCAACGATCGCCATGCAAAAAGCTATCCAAAACGCAAGCTACTGCCAGAATTCGACGATGAGGCCATTCCACCAAAGAATAATACGACCAGGAGACCAGACATAAGATATGGATCTAAAGGAATAAAGTGCTAGACACTGAAGAAAGATATGGCGATGATCGCCATACAAAAAGCTATCCAAAACGCAAGCTACTGCCAGAATTCGACGACGAGGCCGTTCCACCAAAGAATAATACGACTAGGAGACCAGACGTACCGCTTCATAACCACAACAGAAGAAAGTGCTACTGCCAGATGGAATAAAGTGCTAAACGCAAGCTACTGCCAGATGGAATAAAGTGCTAGACACTGAAGAAAGATATGGCGACGATCGCCATACAAAAAGCTATCCAAAACGCAAGCTACTGCCAGAATTCGACGACGAGGCCATCCCACCAAAGAATAATACGACCAGGAGACCAGACGTACCGCTTCATAACCACAACAGAACGGCTACTGACGCCACGCACGATCTGCGTGAGCATCTAGATAAGAAAGCCGGTGCAGCCAGGTCCATCTATGGATCTAAAGGACACACCCCGGCGAGGGACTATGGTCACCCAAACGCTCATACAAGCCAGATACCAGTTCGGAATAAACTCCGGACACAACAACAACCGACCGCATGCCACAGCGCGCCCAGATACAGAGGGGCTGCTCACCCCCTGTGCTTCACCGAAGAAGTACTGGTCCATGAATTCCCACAAGGCTTTAAACCTGTGAACATAGAGGCATACGACAGAACAATAGACCCAGGGGTCTGGATCGAGGATTTTATCCTGCATATTCACATGGCTCGCGGGGATGACCTCCACGCCATCAAATACCTTCCCCTCAAGCTGAAGGGACCATCTCGACACTGGTTGAAAAGCCTCCCCAAAAATTCAATCGGGAGTTGGGAGGAACTGGAGGACGCTTTCAGGGCCAACTTCCAAGGGACTTATGTCCGGCCTCCGGATGCAGACGATCTAAGTCACATAATCCAACAGCCCGGAGAGTCCGCCCGCAAGCTTTGGAACAGATTCCTCACTAAGAAGAATCAAATTGTCGATTATCCGGACGCCGAAGCCTTAGCAGCATTCAAACACAGCATCCGCGACGGGTGGCTCGCCCGGCACCTCGGCCAAGAAAATCCAAGGACATGGCAGCCTTAACAGGCCTTATGACCCGCTTTTGCGCGGGTGAAGATAGATGGTTAGCCCGTAAAGGCACCAGCGACCCCAACACATCCGAAATAAGGGATTGCAACGGACGCCACGACGTAATAAACAGAAACACCAAAACAAGGAAGAGAGCCCGGATAACACAACGGTCAATGCCGGATTCAGGGGCTCTCGACCTGATCAACAAAAGAAGCCATTTAAAGGCAGTAAAGAGGGACCGTTCGGTCTGAACAGAGTCCTGGACAGGCTATGCCAAATTCATGGCACCCCGAAGAAACCTGCGAACCACACGCATAGAGAATGCTGGGTCTTCAAGCAGGCCGACAAATTAAATGCCGAACACAAAGGGAGGGAAACACCAAGTGAAGACGAGGACGAACCTCGCCAGCCAAACACTGGGGGACAGAAAAAAATCCCGCCAGAGGTTAAAACAGTAAACATGATCCACGCGACTCACACATTCACGAGAAGGCACGAACGCGCGCTCAGAGACGTACACGATGTAGAGCCCATCGTACCCACATCTGACTTCTGGATGTCTCGTCCAATCACTTTCGATCACATGGACGGCCGAACTAGTATTCGGCGCGGAGGATCAGAGGCCTTGGTGCTTGACCCAATAATCGACGGATACCGTCTCACTCGCGTCCTCATGGACGGCGGCAGTAGTCTCAATTTAATATATGAGGACACTGTCCGTGGAATGGGGATAAACCCATCCAGAATTAGCCAAAGCAACACCACCCTTGAAGGGGTGATACCAAGCGTGGAAGCCTACGGCAGGGGCTCCGTCGTGCTGGAAGTAACAATCGGCTCCCCAGGCAATTCCAGAAGTGAAGAACTACTCTTCACCATCGCACCCTTCCAAAGCGGCTATCACGCATTGCTTGGAAGAACGGCCTTCGCCCGCTTCAACGCATTGCCGCACTATGGCTACCTTACACTCAAGATGCCCGGTCCACATGGCGTCATCACCGTTAGCAGAATCACAGAGCGCTCCTCACACGCAGAGGAAGACACGGCGGCCCTGGCGGCCAGACTGTAAGCGGCCTCCAATATCAAAAAACATGATTGGTCATTACGACCACAGACATGGTTAGACGAGTCCGGTAGCCCGGATAAAACTGAACCAGGGCACCGTACATGTAATCCAATAGCGGATACCAGGGGATGTAAATATTTAATGCAGCCCCACAGCTGGCTCAACCTTACTGGCAGGCTAACATCTTACACTTTTATTATCAATCGCATACTTACGTTGTACTCTCCTATGAGTTTTCTTTTTTCCATAGACAATGTTCGCGCGATACCCTTCCAGGATACGGCACAACGGAGACAAAGGCGCAGACGTGCAGCAGGGCCCCGTTCAACAGGTTTCTTTTTAGATTAAGCCCCTGTGTAAACCTTTTCTACTGCCTCTTGTTGTTTAAACATCCCATGGGTTCCATACCCACAGAGGATACTGCCGTTATTGGCATTTCGCCACGACAGATTAAATCGCACGTACCTGGAAATTTAGGGCTTATAATAGGCTCTCGTCAGCCTATTTTCTTTTACAAAGACCGAATACCCTTGGGAGTGTTCGGCGTCACGAGTTTGGCCTTATATGCATCAGCTCCGAATCATATCTTTGGTCAAATGTTGGGTTTGCCCGGCTCCTGGGTTTGCCACCTTATGTTCCATTATTATCGGCTAAGGCGGCCAAAGGAGAACTACTGCGATTGTGCCCTGGTTATTCCGGATGAGCACCTCAGTAGAGAAAGCCGAAAACTGACTGTCATGATACAGCGAGAGACTGTTCAACCACTCGAAGACTCACTGGAATCTCTAGGATTCCTCCGCATTAACGAAGGGCCGTTTCCCGGCCATGTACATGCGCGCTCGTATTCGGATTTACGCAATGTACCAGGGGCTACATAGTAGCCCCACCATTAGACCCCCATGGCTCAGCGAAAGTGTTACAACTATATAGTCCGGTTGCCTAGTTCGACGTGCGATCACCTCCTTAATGGACCAAGACATTGGATCAAGTGTGATTAAGCATATTTTTCGCGAACACCCCCACATTGTATGCGTGGGGGCTGAAGCCAACGACTGCTAACTTTCGGATTCCTCATATTTATATAAAAAATGGCTGCAAAGGGGACACAATCATACTTCCGGGCAAAAGTATAAATACAGCCTCATAATCAAAATAAACATTGTTTTTTACAAGGATTCGACTTATCACTCGAACAAGACATTCTTCGAGCACTGCGCCTCTATTAGGCGGGCACCTTCTGTGACCTGCGCCAAGTAGTGCTCGGCCGGATATTGGCCTCCTGTCAGATCCTGGGTCGCTATAATGGTGGCCTCCATATCCGTCCAATAGGCTTTAACGCGGGCTAGAGCCATCCGTGCACCCTCTATGCACGCCGACCTCCTCATAGCGTCAATCCGAGATACGGCCCCAAGGAATTGCTGCACCAAACCAAAGTAACTGTCCGTCTTAGGCCCCTTCGGCCAAAGATGGTCTATTACAGACTGCATTGCAAGCCCGGACAGCCTGTGAAGCTCCGCCACAGCAGCCACCTTCTCATTTAGCGGCAGCGGGCGAGTGGGGACACTGAATTGCAACCAGAAAATCTTCTCCACCTCCTTATCACCTTGACCCTCGAAGAACTTGACAGCATCAGCTGTACTATTCGCCAAGTCCGCATATGCGTCTGCAGGACTCTAGCGCCCAGCCAGGGGAGCATACTTCGGATCCAAAAACCTCGTCCGCAGTAAGTAGGAGCCCCCAGCCACGATTTTGTCGGCCTGATGGAGCTCCTCCGGCATACCCCAGATCTCGGTCCGCATCTCTTTGGCGGCATTAAGTGCCTTGTCTAGCTCGGCTAAACTAGCCTTATTCTCCTTTTCAAGGTGTACATACCGGTCGGCGGCATTTTTCAACTCCCCAGCCATTTCGGCTATCTTTTCCTCGCTTAGGTGATGAGCAGCCTGTTCGGCTCTCAATTCTTTGGCCGCCTTTAGGGCAGCCGCATTGCTAGCCTGAGCTTGTTCCTTGGTCTGAGCAAGTTCCGCCCTCAGGGCCTCCATGGCAGCAGCACCATCTGCAGTACAAACACATGGCATTAACATTATGCCACTCTTGCATTTTCCTATACAACATAATAAGGGAAGCAGAGCACATACCCTGGGATTCTTCCAGCCGTTTGTTCACCAGCGTGATATCGGCATCAATAGATCCGATCTGCCTCCTTAGTTCGGCACTTCAATAGACTGGTCGGCTGCCGGATCCTTAGATACCTGCGCACATGTACGGTGCATCCATTACTATGTGATCCCCCGTTTGCCGCCTATGGCGGGCAACCAGAGTCTCAGGGGCTACTATCCATAGGGAGCACACCTAGCGCGTGCTTCACAACCAAAAAATAGTGCATTTTTCACTACATACCTCAAAGCCTTTGAGCATGCTCGTAAATGCCTCATTCAAACCGCTTGTAGCGGACGAAATCTTCGTGAGCACCGTGCTCATTAAAGAGCGGTGCTCCTTCGAGAGCGCGGCTCGCTCCAGAAGGCCTGTCAGTACGTCCGGCCGGACATCAAAATGTGCTGGACCCTTCTCATCGCTCCCCGTGGGAGCCAAACGCTCTGGGCTCAGGCCGACTGACGTGTTCACTTCCGGCTTCGGCAGATCTGGACTCCTCCGTGACGACACCTCAGTGTCGCCCGCTTCATGAGGCGGAGAGGTGGGTGGGGTCTCACTCTCCATCATCTCCGGAGGAAGATCCCCCGAAGACGAACTCTGTTGAGAGGAGCTGCTCGCCAGACTGCAAAAGACGAAGTCCCGATTATGAATCACGGAGAAACACCATACCTTCGAATTAACGAATAACTTATAGCTCGGTGGAGGGCTGGCCCGTTGGTGGGCACGACGCGGTGAGGGTGCCCGTTGCGGCAGAGCCCCCTGGTGATGCCTTCTTCCCTTGCTTGGGCATCTCCGCCTCCAAGTCTTCGGAGGTGGCCCTTTTCCTCCCGCACGGGGAGGAGGCTTTATCCTCCCCTTCCCGACTATCCTCCTTAGGGGAGGTAACGATTCCCCCGGTTTGGATGCGTATTGTGTGAAGTTCGGCTTCACCGCCCTTTCCTTCGCCTTTCCCTGAGGGGATTTTGCTGAGCTCCTGGCCAAGCATCTTGGCAACGGTCGGACCAGGAGAGCCTTCAGGAAGTGGCGCCAGACACCCGATTCTCTCCGCCTTGTTGAGCCATTACTAGCCACAGAGGAATTTTCAGAATAATAGTTATGATAAATATGAATGAAGTGTCCAGCTTTAAGGTTACTTACTTGGGCATCTAGGCGATTGCAGCTTAGGCCCACATCCTCGGTGGTGTCCAGACACTTTACTTGTGGTCCGAAGAATAATTTACACATCCCTTCGAGCTTCAGGCCGAAGAAGTGCTTAAATAGTCCGCGGACCCTCCGGATTGAACTCCCACATCCGGAGAGGCCGACGTTTGCACGACAACATCCGTTGGATTAGCATCACTTGAATTATGCTGACAAGATTTATGTCACTCTCAATAAGCTCCCGGATGTCCTGCTTATTATGGCACCTCCACACTCCGCATGTTGCCCCTCGATCATCTTCGGCTTCACATCGAAGGTCTTGAGCCATAAGCCGAAGTGTGGGGTGACGTGGAGAAAACCCTCGCACACAATAATGAACGACGAGATATGGAGGTCTGGAGCCAGATCATGAAAATCCAACCCATAGTAGAACATGAGCCCCCTCACAAAGGGGTCGAGGGTGAGACCCAGGCCTCGGAGGAAGTGTGGGACAAACACAACGCTCTCATTGGGCTCCGGCGTAGGGATAACTTGCCCTGGAGCAGGAAGCCTGTGCTGAATGTCGGCGGTCAGGTATCCGACCTCCCTAAGCTTCATAATGTCCTCCTCTTGGATCGAGGAGGCCACCCACCGGCCTTTTGCGTCGGATCCGTACATGTTGGAGGATCTGGGGTGTTGGAGCTTAGGTATTGGGTGTTAGAACTGGAGGTGCGAGAAGGAGCAAGGGAGGTGGAAAAGAGGCGTAGGCCTTGACCCCTTTATAAAGGGGATGAATATCAAGAGTCCTTAGCATGACCGCTTGAGACTTATCTAAAATACACGGAGTCATACCAACGGTCGCCGTGGGGTCACACACGCCCATATTGATGAAAGATCCCGTAATAAGAGGAACACGATCTCTGCTTTGGCGGGACGTGCCAATAAAACCGCCTTGCAACGCAAGTTGAGGTGGGGTAGGAAACGCCGGTGTTGGACCAGGCCACGATGCAAGGGCACGACGTACAAAGATTGCCAGCAGAACGGATTTATGCTATGTTCCCTACAATGGTGTGTGAAGATCATCTTGCAGAACCGGACACTATTCGTTGTAGCAGATCCGGACAAGGTCTACGTGTTCGATAATAACCATGGAGTATTCGGGAAGAGGAACCCGCATTGCAATGCCGAAGACAAGACCGCACGCCGGACTCATCATCATTGAAGCCTGGTTCATGGGCTACTGAGGGAGTCCTGGATTAGGGGGTATCCGGACAGCCGGACTATATAAATCGTCCAGACTATTGAAGCGTGAAGATACAAGACTCAAGGCTCTGGCCCATGTCCGGATGGGACTCTCCTTTGCGTGGAAGACAAGCTTGGCGATCCGGATATTATATCTCCTTCCTTGTAACTGACTCCATGTAAACCCTAGCTCTCTCCGGTGTCTATATAAACCGGAGAGGATGGTCCTTAGAAGGCCGAACATATTTACAATCATACCATCATAGGCTAGCTCTTAGGGTTTAGCCTCTACGATCTCGTGGTAGATCTACTCTTGTACTACTCATATCTTCAATATTAATCAAGCAGGAAGTAGGGTTTTACCTCCATCGAGAGGGCCCGAACCTGGGTAAACATTGTGTCCCTTGCTTCTTGGTACCATCAATCTAAGACGCACAGATTGGGACCCGCTACCCAAGATCCGCCGGTTTTGACACCGACATTGGTGCTTTCATTGAGAGTTCCTCTATGTCATCACTTCGAGGCCTGATGGCGTCTTCAATCACCAACAACACGGTCCAGGGCGAGACTCTTCTCCCTGGACAAATCCTTGTGTTCGGCGGCTTTGCACTGCGGGCCAATTTGCTTGGTCATCTGGAGCAGATCGACAGCTACGCCCCTGGCCATCAGGTCAGGTTCGGAAACTTGAACTACACGGCGGATATTCGCGGAGACTTGATCTTCGACGGATTTGGGCCTGTGCCAGGAGCGCCGGACAGTCACGACAAGCACGGCCTAGACCTACTATCAGACAATGCTCGGGATATCACCCCTGCACTAGCCCCGGATCTAAATCCGGAGCAGGTTGCGTTGCCTAAGGACGAAGGGGTGGACCCTGCCCCGCGGGTCGCATACTCACCGGTGGTGGAGCCGAACACAGGTCTCACCTCTGTTGAGGCCTGTAACCTCGGGCCCCGGACTCGTATCTGGTTGTTGGTCCCGGTCCGCATACCCTCGAGCCAGCTAGGCTAGGTTGGGCTCCGGTAATGGACTTTACCGCTGCGGACATCTTCTAGCACTCGCCCTTTGGCGACATGCTGAACTCATTAAAGTCTCTCTCTTTGTCAGGAGGCTATGGGCCGAACTATGTCCGTCCTGAGTGGGAAGTAGGCGACGAAGGAATTCGTTGCCCACCCAACACCCACTTCATTGCCACGATCGATGATTTAACCGATGTTCTTGACTTCGACTCCGAAGACATTGACGGTATGGACGATGATGCAGGAGAAGCTTCAGAATCTCTAGGGCGCGGGACTACTACCTTGTCACATGATATATACATGGTGGATACGCCCAAGAAGGACGATGGCGATAATTCGGAAGATAAAACACCCGGGCAAAAGCCAAAACGGCGGTGCAGACGCCGCTCAAAGTCCAGCAACAGCAAAAATAGCGACAAGAGCGCAAGAAGGATCGACATACCAGTAAACCCCGAAGGCAGTAACGACCACATGGACCCAGCGATGGAGCAGGACGAGCCAGGTCACGCCAAACCGAGTTCGGATCAAATACCCGATCACAATGATCCGGAGGGACGAGCTCATGAAACCGCCCCAGAACAGGAACACAGTCCGGACGACGATGCATTCATCATTCTGGATGAACGAGTGAAACGAGACAACCTCCACCGAAAGCTTATGGCCACAGCAAGAAGTCTAAAGAAGTAGAAGCGATGGCTCAAAGCCGCACACGAAACGTTCAGTCGCAGATGGAATAAAGTGCTAGACACTGAAGAAAGATATGGCAACGATCGCCATGCAAAAAGCTATCCAAAACGCAAGCTACTGCCAGAATTCGACGATGAGGCCATTCCACCAAAGAATAATACGACCAGGAGACCAGACATAAGATATGGATCTAAAGGAATAAAGTGCTAGACACTGAAGAAAGATATGGCGATGATCGCCATACAAAAAGCTATCCAAAACGCAAGCTACTGCCAGAATTCGACGACGAGGCCGTTCCACCAAAGAATAATACGACTAGGAGACCAGACGTACCGCTTCATAACCACAACAGAAGAAAGTGCTACTGCCAGATGGAATAAAGTGCTAAACGCAAGCTACTGCCAGATGGAATAAAGTGCTAGACACTGAAGAAAGATATGGCGACGATCGCCATACAAAAAGCTATCCAAAACGCAAGCTACTGCCAGAATTCGACGACGAGGCCATCCCACCAAAGAATAATACGACCAGGAGACCAGACGTACCGCTTCATAACCACAACAGAACGGCTACTGACGCCACGCACGATCTGCGTGAGCATCTGGATAAGAAAGCCGGTGCAGCCAGGTCCATCTATGGATCTAAAGGACACACCCCGGCGAGGGACTATGGTCACCCAAACGCTCATACAAGCCAGATACCAGTTCGGAATAAACTCCGGACACAACAACAACCGACCGCATGCCACAGCGCGCCCAGATACAGAGGGGCTGCTCACCCCCTGTGCTTCACCGAAGAAGTACTGGGCCATGAATTCCCACAAGGCTTTAAACCTGTGAACATAGAGGCATACGACAGAACAATAGACCCAGGGGTCTGGATCGAGGATTTTATCCTGCATATTCACATGGCTCGCGGGGATGACCTCCACGCCATCAAATACCTTCCCCTCAAGCTGAAGGGACCATCTCGACACTGGTTGAAAAGCCTCCCCAAAAATTCAATCGGGAGTTGGGAGGAACTGGAGGACGCTTTCAGGGCCAACTTCCAAGGGACTTATGTCCGGCCTCCGGATGCAGACGATCTAAGTCACATAATCCAACAGCCCGGAGAGTCCGCCCGCAAGCTTTGGAACAGATTCCTCACTAAGAAGAATCAAATTGTCGATTATCCGGACGCCGAAGCCTTAGCAGCATTCAAACACAGCATCCGCGACGAGTGGCTCGCCCGGCACCTCGGCCAAGAAAATCCAAGGACATGGCAGCCTTAACAGGCCTTATGACCCGCTTTTGCGCGGGTGAAGATAGATGGTTAGCCCGTAAAGGCACCAGCGACCCCAACACATCCGAAATAAGGGATTGCAACGGACGCCACGACGTAATAAACAGAAACACCAAAACAAGGAAGAGAGCCCGGATAACACAACGGTCAATGCCGGATTCAGGGGCTCTCGACCTGATCAACAAAAGAAGCCATTTAAAGGCAGTAAAGAGGGACCGTTCGGTCTGAACAGAGTCCTGGACAGGCTATGCCAAATTCATGGCACCCCGAAGAAACCTGCGAACCACACGCATAGAGAATGCTGGGTCTTCAAGCAGGCCGACAAATTAAATGCCGAACACAAAGGGAGGGAAACACCAAGTGAAGACGAGGACGAACCTCGCCAGCCAAACACTGGGGGACAGAAAAAAATCCCGCCAGAGGTTAAAACAGTAAACATGATCCACGCGACTCACACATTCACGAGAAGGCACGAACGCGCGCTCAGAGACGTACACGATGTAGAGCCCATCGTACCCACATCTGACTTCTGGATGTCTCGTCCAATCACTTTCGATCACATGGACGGCCGAACTAGTATTCGGCGCGGAGGATCAGAGGCCTTGGTGCTTGACCCAATAATCGACGGATACCGTCTCACTCGCGTCCTCATGGACGGCGGCAGTAGTCTCAATTTAATATATGAGGACACTGTCCGTGGAATGGGGATAAACCCATCCAGAATTAGCCAAAGCAACACCACCCTTGAAGGGGTGATACCAAGCGTGGAAGCCTACGGCAGGGGCTCCGTCGTGCTGGAAGTAACAATCGGCTCCCCAGGCAATTCCAGAAGTGAAGAACTACTCTTCACCATCGCACCCTTCCAAAGCGGCTATCACGCATTGCTTGGAAGAACGGCCTTCGCCCGCTTCAACGCATTGCCGCACTATGGCTACCTTACACTCAAGATGCCCGGTCCACATGGCGTCATCACCGTTAGCAGAATCACAGAGCGCTCCTCACACGCAGAGGAAGACACGGCGGCCCTGGCGGCCAGACTGTAAGCGGCCTCCAATATCAAAAAACATGATTGGTCATTACGACCACAGACATGGTTAGACGAGTCCGGTAGCCCGGATAAAACTGAACCAGGGCACCGTACATGTAATCCAATAGCGGATACCAGGGGATGTAAATATTTAATGCAGCCCCACAGCTGGCTCAACCTTACTGGCAGGCTAACATCTTACACTTTTATTATCAATCGCATACTTACGTTGTACTCTCCTATGAGTTTTCTTTTTTCCATAGACAATGTTCGCGCGATACCCTTCCAGGATACGGCACAACGGAGACAAAGGCGCAGACGTGCAGCAGGGCCCCGTTCAACAGGTTTCTTTTTAGATTAAGCCCCTGTGTAAACCTTTTCTACTGCCTCTTGTTGTTTAAACATCCCATGGGTTCCATACCCACAGAGGATACTGCCGTTATTGGCATTTCGCCACGACAGATTAAATCGCACGTACCTGGAAATTTAGGGCTTATAATAGGCTCTCGTCAGCCTATTTTCTTTTACAAAGACCGAATACCCTTGGGAGTGTTCGGCGTCACGAGTTTGGCCTTATATGCATCAGCTCCGAATCATATCTTTGGTCAAATGTTGGGTTTGCCCGGCTCCTGGGTTTGCCACCTTATGTTCCATTATTATCGGCTAAGGCGGCCAAAGGAGAACTACTGCGATTGTGCCCTGGTTATTCCGGATGAGCACCTCAGTAGAGAAAGCCGAAAACTGACTGTCATGATACAGCGAGAGACTGTTCAACCACTCGAAGACTCACTGGAATCTCTAGGATTCCTCCGCATTAACGAAGGGCCGTTTCCCGGCCATGTACATGCGCGCTCGTATTCGGATTTACGCAATGTACCAGGGGCTACATAGTAGCCCCACCATTAGACCCCCATGGCTCAGCAAAAGTGTTACAACTATATAGTCCGGTTGCCTAGTTCGACGTGCGATCACCTCCTTAATGGACCAAGACATTGGATCAAGTGTGATTAAGCATATTTTTCGCGAACACCCCCACATTGTATGCGTGGGGGCTGAAGCCAACGACTGCTAACTTTCGGATTCCTCATATTTATATAAAAAATGGCTGCAAAGGGGACACAATCATACTTCCGGGCAAAAGTATAAATACAGCCTCATAATCAAAATAAACATTGTTTTTTACAAGGATTCGACTTATCACTCGAACAAGACATTCTTCGAGCACTGCGCCTCTATTAGGCGGGCACCTTCTGTGACCTGCGCCAAGTAGTGCTCGGCCGGATATTGGCCTCCTGTCAGATCCTGGGTCGCTATAATGGTGGCCTCCATATCCGTCCAATAGGCTTTAACGCGGGCTAGAGCCATCCGTGCACCCTCTATGCACGCCGACCTCCTCATAGCGTCAATCCGAGATACGGCCCCAAGGAATTGCTGCACCAAACCAAAGTAACTGTCCGTCTTAGGCCCCTTCGGCCAAAGATGGTCTATTACAGACTGCATTGCAAGCCCGGACAGCCTGTGAAGCTCCGCCACAGCAGCCACCTTCTCATTTAGCGGCAGCGGGCGAGTGGGGACACTGAATTGCAACCAGAAAATCTTCTCCACCTCCTTATCACCTTGACCCTCGAAGAACTTGACAGCATCAGCTGTACTATTCGCCAAGTCCGCATATGCGTCTGCAGGACTCTAGCGCCCAGCCAGGGGAGCATACTTCGGATCCAAAAACCTCGTCCGCAGTAAGTAGGAGCCCCCAGCCACGATTTTGTCGGCCTGATGGAGCTCCTCCGGCATACCCCAGATCTCGGTCCGCATCTCTTTGGCGGCATTAAGTGCCTTGTCTAGCTCGGCTAAACTAGCCTTATTCTCCTTTTCAAGGTGTACATACCGGTCGGCGGCATTTTTCAACTCCCCAGCCATTTCGGCTATCTTTTCCTCGCTTAGGTGATGAGCAGCCTGTTCGGCTCTCAATTCTTTGGCCGCCTTTAGGGCAGCCGCATTGCTAGCCTGAGCTTGTTCCTTGGTCTGAGCAAGTTCCGCCCTCAGGGCCTCCATGGCAGCAGCACCATCTGCAGTACAAACACATGGCATTAACATTATGCCACTCTTGCATTTTCCTATACAACATAATAAGGGAAGCAGAGCACATACCCTGGGATTCTTCCAGCCGTTTGTTCACCAGCGTGATATCGGCATCAATAGATCCGATCTGCCTCCTTAGTTCGGCACTTCAATAGACTGGTCGGCTGCCGGATCCTTAGATACCTGCGCACATGTACGGTGCATCCATTACTATGTGATCCCCCGTTTGCCGCCTATGGCGGGCAACCAGAGTCTCAGGGGCTACTATCCATAGGGAGCACACCTAGCGCGTGCTTCACAACCAAAAAATAGTGCATTTTTCACTACATACCTCAAAGCCTTTGAGCATGCTCGTAAATGCCTCATTCAAACCGCTTGTAGCGGACGAAATCTTCGTGAGCACCGTGCTCATTAAAGAGCGGTGCTCCTTCGAGAGCGCGGCTCGCTCCAGAAGGCCTGTCAGTACGTCCGGCCGGACATCAAAATGTGCTGGACCCTTCTCATCGCTCCCCGTGGGAGCCAAACGCTCTGGGCTCAGGCCGACTGACGTGTTCACTTCCGGCTTCGGCAGATCTGGACTCCTCCGTGACGACACCTCAGTGTCGCCCGCTTCATGAGGCGGAGAGGTGGGTGGGGTCTCACTCTCCATCATCTCCGGAGGAAGATCCCCCGAAGACGAACTCTGTTGAGAGGAGCTGCTCGCCAGACTGCAAAAGACGAAGTCCCGATTATGAATCACGGAGAAACACCATACCTTCGAATTAACGAATAACTTATAGCTCGGTGGAGGGCTGGCCCGTTGGTGGGCACGACGCGGTGAGGGTGCCCGTTGCGGCAGAGCCCCCTGGTGATGCCTTCTTCCCTTGCTTGGGCATCTCCGCCTCCAAGTCTTCGGAGGTGGCCCTTTTCCTCCCGCACGGGGAGGAGGCTTTATCCTCCCCTTCCCGACTATCCTCCTTAGGGGAGGTAACGATTCCCCCGGTTTGGATGCGTATTGTGTGAAGTTCGGCTTCACCGCCCTTTCCTTCGCCTTTCCCTGAGGGGATTTTGCTGAGCTCCTGGCCAAGCATCTTGGCAACGGTCGGACCAGGAGAGCCTTCAGGAAGTGGCGCCAGACACCCGATTCTCTCCGCCTTGTTGAGCCATTACTAGCCACAGAGGAATTTTCAGAATAATAGTTATGATAAATATGAATGAAGTGTCCAGCTTTAAGGTTACTTACTTGGGCATCTAGGCGATTGCAGCTTAGGCCCACATCCTCGGTGGTGTCCAGACACTTTACTTGTGGTCCGAAGAATAATTTACACATCCCTTCGAGCTTCAGGCCGAAGAAGTGCTTAAATAGTCCGCGGACCCTCCGGATTGAACTCCCACATCCGGAGAGGCCGACGTTTGCACGACAACATCCGTTGGATTAGCATCACTTGAATTATGCTGACAAGATTTATGTCACTCTCAATAAGCTCCCGGATGTCCTGCTTATTATGGCACCTCCACACTCCGCATGTTGCCCCTCGATCATCTTCGGCTTCACATCGAAGGTCTTGAGCCATAAGCCGAAGTGTGGGGTGACGTGGAGAAAACCCTCGCACACAATAATGAACGACGAGATATGGAGGTCTGGAGCCAGATCATGAAAATCCAACCCATAGTAGAACATGAGCCCCCTCACAAAGGGGTCGAGGGTGAGACCCAGGCCTCGGAGGAAGTGTGGGACAAACACAACGCTCTCATTGGGCTCCGGCGTAGGGATAACTTGCCCTGGAGCAGGAAGCCTGTGCTGAATGTCGGCGGTCAGGTATCCGACCTCCCTAAGCTTCATAATGTCCTCCTCTTGGATCGAGGAGGCCACCCACCGGCCTTTTGCGTCGGATCCGTACATGTTGGAGGATCTGGGGTGTTGGAGCTTAGGTATTGGGTGTTAGAACTGGAGGTGCGAGAAGGAGCAAGGGAGGTGGAAAAGAGGCGTAGGCCTTGACCCCTTTATAAAGGGGATGAATATCAAGAGTCCTTAGCATGACCGCTTGAGACTTATCTAAAATACACGGAGTCATACCAACGGTCGCCGTGGGGTCACACACGCCCATATTGATGAAAGATCCCGTAATAAGAGGAACACGATCTCTGCTTTGGCGGGACGTGCCAATAAAACCGCCTTGCAACGCAAGTTGAGGTGGGGTAGGAAACGCCGGTGTTGGACCAGGCCACGATGCAAGGGCACGACGTACAAAGATTGCCAGCAGAACGGATTTATGCTATGTTCCCTACAATGGTGTGTGAAGATCATCTTGCAGAACCGGACACTATTCGTTGTAGCAGATCCGGACAAGGTCTACGTGTTCGATAATAACCATGGAGTATTCGGGAAGAGGAACCCGCATTGCAATGCCGAAGACAAGACCGCACGCCGGACTCATCATCATTGAAGCCTGGTTCATGGGCTACTGAGGGAGTCCTGGATTAGGGGGTATCCGGACAGCCGGACTATATAAATCGTCCAGACTATTGAAGCGTGAAGATACAAGACTCAAGGCTCTGGCCCATGTCCGGATGGGACTCTCCTTTGCGTGGAAGACAAGCTTGGCGATCCGGATATTATATTTCCTTCCTTGTAACCGACTCCATGTAAACCCTAGCTCTCTCCGGTGTCTATATAAACCGGAGAGGATGGTCCTTAGAAGGCCGAACACATTTACAATCATACCATCATAGGCTAGCTCTTAGGGTTTAGCCTCTATGATCTCGTGGTAGATCTACTCTTGTACTACTCATATCTTCAATATTAATTAAGCAGGAAGTAGGGTTTTACCTCCATCGAGAGGGCCCGAACCTGGGTAAACATTGTGTCCCTTGCTTCCTGTTACCATCAGCCTAAGACGCACAGATCGGGACCCCCTACCCAAGATCCGCCGGTTTTGACACCGACACCAACCTTATAGCTAACCTTGTTGTAGTATGAGTGACTAAGTGATGACTATGTATGACATGCCAACATCAGATAGCCTAACGCACCGTGTTAAATATCCAAGGGCGCGACCGCGCGAGTGACGCGACGGTCGTCGTAGGCGCGACCATGATCCGGGCTGCTGGCAGCCCTTGGATCTGAGATCAAACGGTCGCATGCTAAGTTGCTGAAAATTTGCAGAATAACCCTCCAGGATAGGATATTCACCAATAGGTCTAGAATAACACCATGCAACCGTTCGATCTCAGATCCAAGGGCTCTCGGAAGCCCGTATCATTGGAGAATGGAAAGCCATTACCCTGCCGTTCGCACGCTCGCAGTTCGCTCCTACTCGTCCTCGCACGTCCTTTAATACTACCGCGGTTCGCTCCTAGTCGTCCCGTCCTTTCACATTACGGTAGTTCCACTAATCCTAACCCTCCTCCCAAATCCATGGCGTCCCAAATCTCCATGATCGGTGGTGAGTACAAGGTTAGAACCATCACCGACGATGAGTTCGACATCTACACCCGTTCTTCCGCGACGGTGAAAGGATGCCTTTCTCACTTCAGATGTATGTTCGAAAACTCAGATGATGAGTGGGTCGTTGGGCTAGATGTTGAGTACACCACAGTCCTGGGACGAGAGAAGGATCTAAAGGACGAAGAGAGGAAGAAGCCCGCTGTGATCCAGGTTTGCGTGCATGACTTATGCTTGGTCTACCACATATTCCATGCCAACATTGAATGCCTGGATTTTAAGAACTTCCTCAAGAGCAACCTAGTCAAATTCGTTACTGTAGACTTTACGAATGACGAACAAGTCCTGGATCGGATAGGCCTCGTTGTAGGCAACCCCTTCGACCTCCAGAAGAATCGGCCGCTGCCCTCCGGTGGCCAGCCTTCAATGCCGACCCTGGCAGGAGCCATGGTTCATCCTTCATACCGTAAACTGGAGAAACCTCATTACACGTTTCATCGTCATGCATGGCAGCGGAATGTACTAGATATAGACCACATCCACTATGCTGCAATGGATGGCTACCTTTGTTTCAATATCTACAAGGGTTGAATGAAGAGCAAGAGCCAAGTGTGCGGTTCAAGCAAAGAAGTATCGGCCAAGAGGAAGAGGGACAAGGACGAAGTCGAGGACATGTACGAGGACTCCGAGTGAGTAAGGTGTCAGTATCGTTGCTTATGGTGGTTCTAATGCAATGTCTACCGGATTAGTTCAATAGTTTAATTTCAGGTGTGCTTAGTTTAATTTGAGGGGTGTGTTGTGCTGAGCCCCCAGCAGAACAATGTTATGTTTCTTCTCGTTACTTTAACTCTTCAGTATGTACATACTAATAGTATTTCTTTAATAGAATTTAGCACCCCAATTAAGCACATACTAGCTTTTTTAATAGTACTATATGCATAATTTGGCGACGAGCGCTCTCTATATGTACCACCTTTTTTTAATTTCAATTTTTGCTCCATGGCGCAATCCATCGATACTACTACCGTACAAAAGTATACATTTTTTAAAAGGCTAGAGTACTATTCATCACATATACAGCCAGTTAAATTCTCAACCTAGAATGACGTGCATGCCATGTAGTAAACCGATACGGAGGAAGTATAGTAAAAATGAGGTGATTTTACCGAGCGATCGGCGGGGGAGCATGGCCTGTCATGCTGCGGTCCCACATGTCATGATGTACCAAGGCGATGCGCGTGTCCCTCTTGAGGCAGAAGCAATACTACGTGGTTTGAGATGATGGCGAACCAAAGTGTGAAATAATGGTGGGAAGGTGCGACATTGTGATTTGACGTCTCATTGCTCATTACTACTACTAGGCCAGTACGAGTGGGGTGCGTCCCCCTGCTATTCTGCACTGTTATTTGGTGCTTGACACGTCGACCCGGTTGCTATATGTCCCACATATCGGTGACAGGAAGTACAGAATTCATGAAAGGGAGCGTCGACGGAGGAGTATACTACAAAATTCATGAAAGGGAGCGACTTAGTTTTGGAAAAATCTGTTTTTACGGAGTACGTACCCACTAGAGTTTATAGGGCTCATCTGAAAAACATTCGTTTTTCCGTTTGATAAGTCTCAATTCTACTACTACTAGTAGTACCATTACATGTTGGAATTCGAGGTGCGTTAGATCACCCGATGCAAGCAGTGTCAAGAGGAAACTCACCAATGCATGTAGAAGTTCATGAAAATTTAGTGGTCATTCATGCATTCGTTCTAATTAATGCCTCGATAAACATAACTTATTGAGAAAAACGAGCGTACTAATTACTTGTTCAAACTACGAAATTAATTCGACCACTCACCGTCTACCTTGGTTGGAGAGATTTTGAAATTGAGCCATAAACTGGAAAGGAAGGAGTAGTAACTTTTGTCTTGATTACTATTTGTGGCCTTGTATAGATGCAAAATGTATTTTTTTATAGTGGCCTTGTATAAGTAAATGGAGGGAGTACTAAAGGACATATATATTCCAAACAATATGATAATCTCTCTAACCAAGGTACGTAGTAGGGACGAGGAGTAAACGGAGGGAGTAGTAAAATTTTCTCCTCGTGCAGCGAGCCACCGCGTGCATGGGCGAGGGAGCGGGCGTAAGGCGTACAGTAGTAGTAGTACTACTACTTGTAAGCAAGCTTCACCTCATCCTGCGAGCCACCGCGCCCGTGGGCGGGGGAGACGACAGACTAAGCATGCTTCTCCTCGTTCTGCGAGTTGACGGGACACATCAAAAGTACTCCAGTGTATAGAGCCTTGCCTCTAAGGTAGGCCCCACATGGTTTGCCTCTTTTTTAACATAACACGTCAAGTCGCAATTTGTTTGTTCACCCGTGGTTGAAGATCCTCCCTCCACCAAGTGGACAACCAGTACACGTGTCAAATTACCACATGGGGTGCCTTTTCGTACAGAAATGAGCTCCACCGTGTACCCACGCGGGTGTGGTTGGGAAAGAGACGGGAGTATGTGCATCATGCATGCACCTCTTCTCTTCGTGCACACCCCCCACCTACGTGGGTGTGTGTGAGAGAGATACAAACCTAGACATAATGCGCCGTCCATCCCCATGCCTCCGCCCAGTCCGACCACCAGTCACCACCACGCCCCACTCCTCCTCACCTTATCTCTCATCTTTCTCCCTCCATTTTTATATACAAGGGGCCACTATCAAAATTACAATTTGCAGATATACAAGGCCACTAACACTAATCGATGCAATATTAATGGTGTTTGCCTCATGGTACTATCAAAGGAGGACATTAATTATCCCTTGCATGCATGCGGGAGTTTGTAAAAAATGCATCTTGATGTTCCGTGCAATGCACGGGCATCTTGCTAGTCCATGAAAACAACACATGGCAAAATTCCACGATGAACAAGGGATTTGAATCTGTTGGGAGGGGTTGTTTGGATCTTGCCCGGGGTAGCCAATATATTGGCGACCCTTTTGTCCACCGGTACCTTTGCCACCGATGAACGAGGAATGGCTCGGGTGCTCATGCTGTCATGCATCCTCCAGCGCGCACGTTGGAGACGAGCTCGCACGAGCTGTGTTTTTTTGTCCCACAACGCCGCCCGAGCCGCCCGCAGACCGACCGATGACCAGCAAATTACGCCATCCAACCGTAGCCGCACACATTATGACAACAACTCAACCAACCGGACGAAATTCACGCAAACACGTAGACAAACTGATATTTCATATAAACAACGACGGAAATCATATAAAATACCGGATTTTCATACAAACATGACGGATTTCATTACATTCAAATGAACTACCTGGTGATAGTTTTGGACAGCACAGGTATATAATACCTGGCCTAAATGGTCGCCCGCCGATTGATTTGTGTTCCTTATGTCCGGCAGCACGATCACCGGACTGCCGGGAGCCCCGGGGGTATATGCTTCAGCGCAAAGGACGTCTTGCTTCCCCACTGCCCAACTGATATCATTGGCTGATGCCAAAGATGACGGTGTCCGGCACCGGCTCGAGTTCATCCTAACATTCCCCTCTTCCATGGAGCCCATGCGGGGTCGACGAAGGTCCTCGCAACAAAAGGATCCGGCAGGACACTTGTTGTGTACGCTGGCATTGCCTCCGCGGTGGCCTTCATGGGACCCAAGCGGCAGCGGCCTCTCGTGTTCTACTTATCCTCGATGATGGCGGCGGATGCGGAGGCGCTAGCCACCGACTCGTCGCTCTCCGCGCACCCGGCTTCTGTCGCTGCTTGCATGGCATAGCTGCCAACATGGGAGTCTCGGCCACAGAAACGGGAGACGTGGTACGAGGCGGCGGCGTGGGTGGCAGCAACGACGCCTGTGCGCTGCTCCTCGTCGAGCTGGCTTGGAGCGGCGAGTTGCTAAATTGTGCGCTGGCTTGGGGCGGCAACTGGCTCCGTCGGGCGAGGGGAGGGAGGTGGATCAGCGAGCTGCATAGCTCGTATCCGGCGGGCTACCCAACCGGCTTCGATGCAGAATACCTACTCTTCGTAAGCCATTGTAAGAGTGGATAAAATGGTGAAGGAGGAGATAGGGGAGCGGCGGAGGTGTGCGGTTCTTGGCCAGCGTTTGGCCTCGTTTAAATAGGAGATTAAATAGACAACGGACAGGAGGAGCTTGACCGACATTGCATTTAATGCCGGCCCGTCATGAACGGACGTGTGTCCAGAGTGGGTTTCTCGGCTTCCACACGGGCGGGTTTCATGGAGACATTTGAATGCGGCAAGGAGGCGTGTTCAGACAGGCATGCAACAAGTGGTGCCCTCGACTCTGACCTAGGACACCGCGCCATTCTTCCACTGACGTGTGGGCTCTTTGGGGACATGGCCTTCATGTCAGTGACACAACGCATGCAGCGCACAACAGAGGAACCTTTGGTGGGCCAGGGCGGTCAGAAGCGGACATTTCATAAACCGATGATTGTTCATTGAGTGTGATGTCATCTTTTTCATGTAGATAAGCCTACTATGTTGATAGCCCGTTCGATATGTTGTGATTCATAAAGACCGCTGCAAACATCAATGTTCTGCTTATCACAGATAAGATTGATTAATACCCGTAACAATCCATATCCTTAACAAAGGGTGCATGCACGTATAGGTTAAGCCTGTGTCTTGCGTCGTGTGCTGTGTGCATGCAGGCGTGCGAGTGTTACGTGCGTGCAAGGGTACGTTTCTGTGTTGCATGCATGGGTGCGTACGTGCGTGTGTTCGTGAGTGCACGTGTATGTGTCAGTGTTTCACGCCAGCATGCGTGCGTGTGTATGTTACGTGTACGTGTCAGTGTTGCACGCCTGCATGCGTGCGTTTCTTGCGTGCATGCATGTGTACATGCGGGGTGAGGCTACACGTCAGTCGACTGACTTCTTCATATCTGGTCATTTGATTTTCCAGCCGTTGGATATGAAACCAAGGGCCTCCAGTTTATCATCAAACTCCACCCCCTGAGCCGGCAGCCACCACCGGCCAAACCGCCAGCCCCTGCCGCCCGCGGCCGGCCCGCACCGCCACACCGCCCTGCCCTCCCCAAAAACACTCCCCATCGCCGGTCTGCTGCCGCACCGGCCATCCCTCTAGCCCCCCCCCACGCCAAGCTTTTTCTCCGACGATCCCCACCCCACCGCCAAATCAACGCCCCCCAACCGCCGGCGACTGCCAACTAGAGGTCTCACGACTTCAAATACCCACCGACCACTAATTTATTACCATTTCTATCCTTCATATACGCGCTGACGGGTGGGCCCTATTGTAATGTGCGCTGCTAAATGTGGACCGTTTGACTGGTCAATTGATCGTGTTATCAACAAATTACGGAGCTGTATGGTGAGCTAGTGACCGTATGATCACCCTAAAATGTACTCCTATTTTATTAACACACTACAAACTCAAACTACCATTTCTTTCTTTCATATATGGGCTGACAAGTGGGCCCCACGGTTACGCGCCCCGATGGTGCAACACTAGTTGCGCCGCGTGGAACGTTTGACTGGTCAATTGATTGTGTCATCAACAAAATACGGAGTTGTACGGGTGAGCCAGTGACCGTATAATCATGACATGTATTTGTTTAACACGGTACAGACGCAAGGGCTCATATATACGCGCAAGCACTCACTGCTATAAGCGCACACACGCGAACCCTACCCCTATGAGCACCTTCGAGAGAGTGGGCCAACATATATGATCTTGAGATTTTACAAAGTCACCATAGGTGCCTCGTAGTCGATGGAACGTCTCCTCCCACTGAACGCACATTGCCGGAAAATACTGAAAGTAACACAAGATAAATGCGAGCACCGGGACTTTAACCTTGGTGGGCTCGAGAAACCACTGTCCTCCTAACCATCCAACCACATGTTGGTTAGCACGACAAAATGTATGTGGTGACCGTGATGAGCTTATTCTGAAGTCCAGTGACCATATCGTGCTTTCGCTTCAAATACAATGACTGTAAGTGTCGTCAACAAAATACGGAGCACGCATCAAATGCAAAGTCCGTCAGTGTCATCACCAAAATATGGAGACGTATCGTGAGCTAGATACCATTGTACTATTGTATATGCTTATTTTCTTAGTGGCCGATTGCGTGTGTGGTGTGGTGGGCATATCATTTCTAGTTGTGGTGGGTCAACATTAAGACTCATGGGTCGGGTCCATCCTGCGCCACATATAGGTTGAACCGAGATGCATTATACGAAGACCCATGTGGAGGACTCGGCGTACAACATGAAGCTACCAGAGTCGCGAAGGACTCTATCCCCACTGGTGATAAGCCGACTATATATGATTTGTAACCCTAGGCCCCCAGTATGTTATAGAAGCTTGGGGGCTAGTTCGTCGATAGTATACACACACACAATGCGTGGTATTCACGTGTACTTTGTACACACCCCTATCATTAATATACAGTACCAGGAGTAGGCTCTTTCTTCAACTGCAAGGGTCCGAAGTAGGGTAAAATTTGCCTCGTATTACCATCCAGCCTAACAACCAGGGATATCCTACCAAATGATATGATGAAATCATATCTGCCAACTACTAGGAGAGAGGTGTGTCTGGGGGGGGGGGGCAATGTGTGCGAGAGAGGCCTAAAGATAATGTGCGTGTGGGAGACACGTAGGCACATATATGTGCGTATAGAGGGCTAGTAGAGACCGTGCGTGTGTATATATGCATGTGAGAGAAATAGTGTTTTCCAACTGAGATTAGTGAAAAGAGTGATACATAGTAGTCAGAAAGAGAGAGAGAGAAACAGAGAGAGCATGTGCGTGAGACACCCCGACACCCTAAGAGAGATTGTGAGCATGTGTCAAAGAGAAATGCCGATGCATATAAAGTGTGTGCACTTATGCATTAGATAGAGAGATATATAACGCGTTTGTGAGAACGGGCCGAGGCATAGTGCATCTGAAGGAAATATGCCCTAGAGGCAATAATAAAGTTATTATTTATTTCCTTATATCATGATAAATGTTTATTATTCATGCTAGAATTGTATTAATCGGAAACATAATACATGTGTGAATACATAGACAAACATAGTATCACTAGTATGCCTCTACTTGACTAGCTCGTTTATCAAAGATGGTTATGTTTCCTAGCCATGGACAAAAGAGTTGTCATTTGATTAACGGGATCACATCATTAGGAGAATGATGTGATTGACTTGACCCATTCCGTTAGCTTAGCACTTGATCGTTTAGTATATTGCTATTGCTTTCTTCATGACTTATACATGTTCCTGTAACTATGAGATTATGCAACTCCCGTTTACCGGAGGAACACTTTGGGTGCTACCAAACGTCACAACGTAACTGGGTGATTATAAAGGAGTACTACAGGTGTCTTCAAAGGTACATGTTGGGTTGGCGTATTTCGAGATTAGGTTTTGTCACTCCGATTGTCGGAGAGGTATCTCTGGGCCCTCTCGGTAATGCACATCACTATAAGCCTTGCAAGCAATGTAGCTAATGAGTTAGTTACGGAATGATGCATTACGTAACGAGTAAAGAGACTTGCCGGTAACGAGATTGAACTAGGTATTGGATACCGACGATTGAATCTCGGGCAAGTAACATACCGATGACAAAGGGAACAAAGTATGTTGTTATGCGGTTTGACCGATAAAGATCTTCGTAGAATATGTAGGAGCCAATATGGGCATCCAGATTCCACTATTGGTTATTGACCAAGAATAGTTCTAGGTCATATCTACATAGTTCTCGAACCCGTAGGTTCCGCACGCTTAAGGTTTCGATGACAGTTATATTATGAGTTTATGAGTTTTGATGTACCGAAGGAGTTCGGAGTCCCGGATGAGATCGGGAACATGACGAGGAGTCTCGAAATGGTCGAGACGTAAAGATCGATATATTGGACGACTATATTCGGAGTTCGGAAAGGTTCCGAGTGATTCGGGTATTTTTCGGAGTATCAAAAAGTTACGGGAATTCACCGGGGAGTATATGGTCCTTATTGGGCCATACGGGAATAGAGGAGAGAGGCCAAAAGGAAGGAGGCCTGCGCCCCCCCTCTGGTCCGAATTGGACAAGAGGCGCAGCCGGGAGCTCCCTATACGGCGCATTAAGCGCCGGTGCAGGCAACTGGCGCCCACTGTTGCTATCTGGTGGGCCGGCCTAGGAACACGTATAGAAAAAACTTCCAAAAAATCTGCTCCAACAGGATTCGATGTCTAATACAGCCTAGTGATTAATTACAGCGCGAGATATTTAACAACGATACTAACCGCACTATTTCTGGTACAAACAATTTAGAAAGACGTGATTTTTTGAAAAAGAAAAAAATCGCGAATTAGAAAAAAGTTCATGTCTTCAAAAACTTTCACCAAATTTTATAAAAGATCACCGTGTATTACATAAAATTTCTTTGTATTAAGAAAAATGTTCATTGTATATTATGAAATTTGTTCACCTTTGCATATAAAAATGTTCGTCGTGTATCATAAAAATGTTCATCGTATATTATGAAAATTTTCAACGTTTTTACTAAATGTTGAATGCATATTCAAAAATTGTTCGACACATATAATCATATTGTT
>NC_041389.1:401050348-401060426 GCF_002162155.2 Triticum dicoccoides
GATTTTTTTTATTTTGGTTTTGGTTATTCAATGAGTATACAATTTTTCACTATGTTTCTTAATTGTGTTCAGTATATATTACACAATGTTCAATGTGTATTGGCAAATTGTTCAACGTATTTTCACAAAATGTTCAGTACGTGTCCGAAAATTCTATGTATGGTGAACAATATTCAAATACACGTTGAACATTTTTTTAAAATACGATGAACTCCTTTTGAATGTACGCTGAACAAAATTTCTATACATGATGAGCATTTTTTATACACACTGAACATTTTTCAAAGTTCATCAAATTTGACAATAGTTCATCAAATTTGAAAAATGTTCATCAATTTTGAAAGAAAGTTTATCAACATTAAATAAAGTTACAAAATTGAAAAAAAAATCTCGCGCTTAGCAGAAAAGAAGAAAGAAAGAAAAAGAAAAGAAAAACAGAAACAAAAACTCTTTCCACGAAAACAGGAAATAGAAAAAGGTTAAAAGCCTGTCAGTTAACATGAATTGGTAGGTTAGCCGAGTGGTTTGGCAAGCGCGCTTGTAGTCGTGAGATCCCTGGTTCGAAACATGGTTCTCGCCAGAAAGTTTTTTGCGTTTTCAAAATCAGAAAAAAGAAATGGGCCGGCCCAGTGCGGCGGGAGGGTGTGCGCCCGATTGCATCTATGCCTAAAACGGGCGCTTAAGGCACCGTTTAGGATCTGCCGGCGCAGCCCCCCTTTCCTTCTTCCTCTCCCCCTCTTTCCCCTTCTCCTACTCCAACAAGGGAGGTGGAATCCTACTAGGACTAGGGAGTCCTAGTAGGACTCCACACTTGGCGCGCCCCCTCCTAGGGCCGGCCTCCTCCCCCCTTGCTCCTTTATATACGGGGGCAGGGAGGCACCCCACAACAACACAAGTTGATCTATGGATCGTTCCTTAGCCGTGTGCGGTGTCCCCCTCCACCATATTCCACCTCGGTCATATCGTCACGGAGTTTAGGCGAAGCCCTGCGCCGGTAGAGCATCATCATCGTCACCACGCCGCCGTGCTGAAGGAACTCATCCCCGAAGCTTTGCTGGATCGGAGCCCGGGGATCGTAATCGAGCTGAACGTGTGCTGAACTCGGAGGTGCCTTACGTTCGGTACTTGGATCGGTCGGATCGTGAAGACGTACGACTACATCAACCGCGTTGTCATAACGCTTCCGCTTACGGTCTACGAGGGTACGTGGACAACACTCTCCCCTCTCGTTGCTATGCCATCACCATGATCTTGCGTGTACGTAGGAATTTTTTTGAAATTATTACGTTCCCCAACAGTGGCATCCGAGCCTAGGTTTTATGCGTTGATGTTATATGCACGAGTAGAACACAAGTGAGTTGTGGGCGATACAAGTCATACTGCTTACCAGCATGTCATACTTTGGTTCGGCGGTATTGTGAGATGAAGCGGCCCGGACCGACATTACGCGTATGCTTACGCGAGACTGGTTTCACCGTTACGAGCACTTGTGCTTAAAGGTGGCTGGCGGGTGTCTGTCTCTATCACTTTAGCTGAATCGAGTGTGGCTACGCCCGGTCCTTGCGAAGGTTAAACCAGCACTAACTTGACGAACTATCGTTGTGGTTTTGATGCGTAGGTAAGAACGGTTCTTGCTAAGCCCGTAGCAGCCACGTAAAATTTGCAACAACAAAGTAGAGGACGTCTAACTTGTTTTTACAGGGCATGTTGTGATGTGATATGGTCAAGACGTGATGCTATATTTTATTGTATGAGATGATCATGTTTTGTAACCGAAGTTATCGGCAACTGGCAGGAGCCATATGGTTGTCGCTTTATTGTATGAAATGCAAACGCCCAGTAATTGCTTTACTTTATCACTAAGCGGTAGCGATAGTCGTAGAAGCAATAGATGGCGTAATGACAACGATGCTACGATGGAGATCAAGGTGTCGCCCGGTGACGATGGTGATCACGACGGTGCTTCGAAGATGGAGATCACAAGCACAAGATGATGATGGCCATATCATATCACTTATATTGATTGCATGTGATGTTTATCCTTTATGCATCTTATCTTGCTTTGATTGACGGTAGCATTTTAAGATGAGCTCTCACTAATTATCAAGAAGTGTTCTCCCTGAGTATGCACCGTTGCGAAAGTTCTTCGTGCTGAGACACCACGTGATGATCGGGTGTGATAGGCTCTACGTTCAAATACAACGGGTGCAAAACATTTGCACACGCGGAATACTTGGGTTAAACTTGACGAGCCTAGCATATACAGATATGGCCTCGGAACACGGAGACCGAAAGGTCGAGCGTGAATCATATAGTAGATATGATGAACATAATGATGTTCACCATTGAAACTACTCCATCTCACGTGATGATCGGACATGGTTTAGTTGATTTGGATCACATGATCACTTAGATGACTAGAGAGATGTCTATCTAAGTGGGAGTTCTTAAGTAATATGATTAATTGAACTTTAATTTATCATGAACTTAGTCCAGGTAGTATTTTGCAAATTATGTTGTAGATCAATAGCCCGCGTTGTTGATTTCATATGATTATTTTGATATGTTCCTAGAGAAAATTGTATTGAAAGATATTAGTAGCAATGATGCGGATTGGATCCATGATCTGAGGTTTATCCTCATTGCTGCACAGAAGAATTATGTCCTTAATGCACCGCTAGGTGACAGACCTATTGCAGGAGCAAGATGCAGAAGTTATGAACGTTTGGATAGCTCAATATGATGACTACTTGGTAGTTTAGTGCACCATGCTTAACGGCTTAGAATCGGGACTTCAAAGACGTTTTGAACGTCATGGACCATATGAGATGTTCCAGGAATTGAAGTTAATATTTCAAGCAAATACCCGAGTTGAGAGATATGAAGTCTCCAACAAGTTCTATGGCTAAAAGATGGAGGAGAATCGCTCAACTAGTGAGCATGTGCTCAGATTATCTGGGTACTACAATCGCTTGAATCAACTGGGAGTTAATCTTCCAGATAAGATAGTGATTGACAGAATTCTCTAGTCACCACCACCAAGTTAGTAGAACTTCGTGATGAACTATAATGCAAGGGATGACGAAAACGATTCCCGAGCTCTTTGTGATGCTGAAATCGACGAAGGTAGAAATCAAGAAAGAGCATCAAGTGTTGATGATTGACAAGACCACTAGTTTCAAGAAAAGGGCAAAGGGAAAGAAAGGGAACTTCAAGCAGAATGGCAAGCAAGTTGTCACTCCCGTGAAGAAGCCCAAAGCTGGACCAAAGCCTGAAACTGAGTGATTACACTGCAAAGGAAATGGTCACTAGAAGCGGAAATGCCCTGAATATTTGGTGGATAAGAAGGATGGCAAAGTGAACAAGGGTATATTTGATATACAGGTTATTGATGTGTGCCTTACTAGTGTTTATAGTAGCCCCCGAGTATTTGATACTTGTTCGGTTGCTAAGATTAGTAACTCGAAACAGGAGTTACAGAATAAACAGAGACTAGTTGAAGGGGAAGTGACGATGAGTGTTGGAAGTAGTTCCAAGATTGATATGATCATCATCGCACACTTCCTATACTTTCGGGATTAGTGTTAAACCTAAATAAATGTTATTTGGCGTTTGCGTTGAGCATTAATATGATTTGATCATGTTTATTGCAATACGTTATTCATTTAAAATCAGAGAATAATTGCTGTTCTGTTTAAATGAATAAAACCTTTGATGGTCATACACCCAATGAAAATAGTTTGTTGGATCTCAATCGTAGTGATACACATATTCATAATATTGATGCCAAAAGATGCAAAGTTAATAATGATAGTGCAACTTATTTGTGGCACTGCCGTTTGGGTCATATCGGTGTAAAGCGCATGAAGAAACTCCATAAAGATGGATTTTTGGAATCACTTGGTTATGAATCATTTGATGCTTGCGAACCGTGACTTTTGGGCAAGATGACTAAAACTCCGTTCTCCAGAACAATGGAACAAGCTACTGACTTATTGGAAATAATACATACCGATGTATGCGATCCAAAGTGTTGATGCTCGTGGCAAGTATCGTTATTTTATGACCTTCACAAGATGATTTGAGCAGATATAGGTATATCTACTTGATGAAACATAAGTCTGAAATATTTGAAAGGTTCAAAGAATTTCAGAGTGAAGTGGAGAATCATCGTAACAAGAAATTAAAGTTTCTACGATCTGATCGTGGAGGAGAATATTTGAGTTACGAGTTTGGCCTTCATATAAATCGATGTGAAATAGTTTCGCAACTCATGCCACCTGGAACACCACAATGTGATGGTGTGTCCGAACGTCGTAATCGTACTTTACTAGATATGGTGCGATCTATGATGTCTCTTATCGGTTTACCACTATCGTTTTGGGGTTATGCATTAGAGACAGATGCATTCACGTTTAATAGGGCACCATCTAAATCCGTTGAGACGACACCGTATGAACTATGGTTTAGCAGTAAACCTAAGCTGTCGTTTCTTAAAGTTTGGAGTTGCGATGCTTATATGAAAAAGGTTTTCAACCTGATAAGCTCGAACCCAAATCGGAGAAGTGCATCTTCATAGAATACCCAAAGGAAAATGTTGGGTACACCTTCTATCACAGATCCGAAGGCAAATCATTCATTGCTAAGAATGGATCCTTTCTAGAGAAGGAGTTTCTCTCGAAAGAAGTGAGTGGGAGGAAAGTAGAACTTGATAAGGTAATTGTACCTTCTCATGAATTGGAAAGTAGTTCATCACAGAGATTAGTTCCAGTGATTCTTACACCAATTAGTGAGGAAGTTAATGATGATGATCATGAAACTTCAGATCAAGTTACTACAGAACCTCGTAGGTCTTCCAGAGTACGGTCTGCACCAGAGTGGTACGGTAATCCTGTTCTGAAAGTCATGTTACTAGACCATGATGAACTACGAACTATGAGGAAGCGATGATGAGCCCAGATTCCGCGAAATGGTTTGAGACCATGAAATCTGAGACAGGATCCATGTATGAGAACAAAGTGTGGACTTTGGTGGAGTTGCCCGATGATCGGCAAGCCATATTGTATAAATGGATCTTCAAGAGGAAGACGGACGTTGATAGTAGTGTTACTATCTACAAAGCTCGACTTGTCGCAAAAAGGTTTTCGACAAGTTCAAGGTGTTGATTACAATGAGATTTTCTCCACTGTAGCGATGCTTAAGTCTGTCCGAATCATGTTAGCAATTGCCACATTTTATGAAATCTGGCAAATGGATGTCAAAACTGCATTCCTTAATGGTTTTCTTAAAGAAGAGTTGTATATGATGCAACCAGAAGGTTTTGTCAATCCTAAAGGTACTAACAAAATGTGCAAGCTCCAGTGATCCATCTATGGACTTGTGCAAGCATCTCAGAGTTGGAATATAGCTTTGATAAGTTGGTCAAAGCATTATACAGACTTGCGGTGAAGCCTGTATTTACAGAAAGTGAGTGGGAGATCTGTAGCATTTCTGATACTATATGTAGATGACATATTGTTGATCGGAAATGATATAGAATTTCTGGATAGCATGAAAGGATACTTGAATAAGAGTTTTTCAAAGCAAAACCTGGTGAAGCTGCTTACTCATTGAGCATCAAGATCTATATAGATAGATCAAGACGCTTGATAAGATTTTTCAATGAGTACATACCTTGATAAATTTTTGAAATAGTTCAAAATGGAACAGTCAAAGAAGGAGTTCTTGCCTGTGATGCAAAGGTATGAAGTTGAGTAAGACGCAAGACCCGACCATGGCAGAAAATAGAAAGTGAATGAAAAGTCATTCCCTATGCCTCAGTCATAGGTTCTATAAAGTATGCTATGCTGTGAACCAGACCTATTGTATACCTTGCTCTGAGTTTGACAAAGGAATACAATTTTGATCTAATAGTAGATCACTGGACAGCGGTCAAGAATATCCTTAGTGAGGACTAAGGAGATGTGTCTCGATTATGGAGGTGATAAAAGAGTTTGTTGTAAAAGTTACATCGGTGCAAACTTTTACACTGATCCAGATGACTCTAAGTCTCAATCTGGATACATATTGAAAGTGGGAGCAATTAGCTAGAGTAGCTCCGTGCAGAACATTGTAGACATAGAATATTTGCAAAATACATACGGCTCTGAATATGACAGACCTGTTGACTAAGCTTCTCTCACGAGCAAAACATGATCACACCTTAGTATGCTTTGGGTGTTAATCACATAGCGATGTGAACTAGATTATTGACTCTAGTAAACCCTTTGGGTGTTGGTCACATGACGATGTGAACTATAGGTGTTAATCACATATAGATGTGAATATTGGTGTTGAATCACATGATGATGTGAACTATATTATTGACTCTAGTGCAAGTGGGAGACTGAAGGAAATATGCCCTAGAGGCAATAATAAAGTTATTATTTATTTCCTTATATCATGATAAATGTTTATTATTCATGCTAGAATTGTATTAACCGGAAACATAATACATGTGTGAATACATAGACAAACATACTGTCACTAGTATGCCTCTACTTGACTAGCTCGTTTATCAAAGATGGTTATGTTTCCTAGCCATGGACAAAAGAGTTGTCATTTGATTAACGGTTCACATCATTAGGAGAATGATGTGATTGACTTGACCCATTCCGTTAGCTTAGCACTTGATCGTTTAGTATGTTGCTATTGCTTTCTTCATGACTTATACATGTTCATGTAACTATGAGATTATGCAACTCCCGTTTACCGGAGGAACACTTTGGGTGCTACCAAACGTCACAACGTAACTGGGTGATTATAAAGGAGTACTACAGGTGTCTCCAAAGGTACATGTTGGGTTGGCGTATTTCGAGATTAGGTTTTGTCACTCCGATTGTCGGAGAGGTATCTCTGGGCCCTCTCGGTAATGCACATCACTATAAGCCTTGCAAGCAATGTAGCTAATGAGTTAGTTACGGAATGATGCATTACATAACGAGTAAAGAGACTTGCCGGTAACGAGATTGAACTAGGTATTGGATACCGACGATCGAATCTCGGGCAAGTAACATACCGATGACAAAGGGAACAAAGTATGTTGTTATGCGGTTTGACCGATAAAGATCTTCGTAGAATATGTAGGAGCCAATATGGGCATCCAGGTTCCGCTATTGGTTATTGACCAAGAATAGTTCTAGGTCATATCTACATAGTTCTCGAACCCGTAGGGTCCACACGCTTAAGGTTTCGATGACAGTTATATTATGAGTTTATGAGTTTTGATGTACCGAAGGAGTTCGGAGTCCCGGATGAGATCGGGAACATGACGAGGAGTCTCGAAATGGTCGAGACGTAAAGATCGATATATTGGACGACTATATTCGGAGTTCGGAAAGGTTCTGAGTGATTCGGGTATTTTTCGAAGTATCGAAAAGTTACGGGAATTCGCCGGGGAGTATATGGGCCTTATTGGGCCATACGGGAATAGAGGAGAGAGGCCAAAAGGAAGGAGGCCTGCGCCCCCCTCTGGTCCGAATTGGACAAGGGGCGCAGCCCCCCTTTCCTTCTTCCTCTCCCCCTCTTTCCCCTTCTCCTACTCCAACAAGGGAGGTGGAATCCTACTAGGACTAGGGAGTCCTAGTAGGACTCCACACTTGGCGCGCCCCCTCCTAGGGCCGGCCTCCTCCCCCCTTGCTCCTTTATATACGGGGGCAGGGAGGCACCCCACAACAACACAAGTTGATCTATGGATCGTTCCTTAGCCGTGTGCGGTGTCCCCCTCCACCATATTCCACCTCGGTCATATCGTCGCGGAGTTTAGGCGAAGCCCTGCGCCGGTAGAGCATCATCATCGTCACCACGCCGCCGTGCTGAAGGAACTCATCCCCGAAGCTTTGCTGGATCGGAGCCCGGGGATCGTAATCGAGCTGAACGTGTGCTGAACTCGGAGGTGCCTTACGTTCGGTACTTGGATCGGTCGGATCGTGAAGACGTACGACTACATCAACCGCATTGTCATAACGCTTCCGCTTATGGTCTACGAGGGTACGTGGACAACACTCTCCCCTCTCCTTGCTATGCCATCACCATGATCTTGCGTGTACGTAGGAAATTTTTTAAAATTACTACGTTCCCCAACAGCATCTACATGTAAAAGGCGGTTCTACGCATAAATTAAAATATAAATGGCATTATTATTTTTGGATGAGATCATGAATTTTGGAAATTGCGTATGGACAAAAATCGGTCTATTAGACACCCATACTCTATTGAATTCTAGCATGTGCATGTGTTTATTTCATATTATCGATCCATAGAGTGAGAGCGGTTTGAAATATAGGCAGTGGATGCTTTTGCAATTCATATATAAACATTAACTAGTGCACTCTATGTTGTTAGTGTGAAGCACTTTATACATTTGTCACTTGCATGAATACATTCCAAATTGCTAGCTACAAAATAGAATACATGTCGAATTCAACATAAAGGGGGTTTCGAAGATTCGAATTCATAGGAATTGCATTCATCTATTTGAACCCAAGATAATGGCATTTGTAAATTAGATGTAAAAGGGGGCATCAATCTTTGTTGTGAGTTTGAACATGCTATATATATTCATACGCATATCTAACTTTTTTTTGCAACCAAGGAGATTATATCTGGAACCATGCATGAACTGAGGTAAGTTGCATATTTTTTAATATATACTCGTGTACAATGTATATTCAAATGTACCCCCTCCATTCCAAAATAATCGTAACTTTAGGATTTTCAAGAGTAAAGATTTGTGAAGTTTGACAAATCCTGAAAGTTCAGTTCAAGAGAATCGAAAACGTTAATGCTTCTGCTCCCAAATATTGAACGAAGCGCCAAATAGGCATGTGGTCACCCGAAACCACACGAGACTAATGTTTGGTGGTAGGAAATTACTGTCCTGACTCTAGCCCGTGTAGCCTATCGGCCCGATGTCTAAAGGTCTAAACCGGGGTAGGTTTGCAACTTCACCAAGATGCCAGTCTCAACCGCCTCCGAGAAGCATTCATACGCCGTGGGCGCCTAAACACCCATGCGCTCGGCCGAAATCTATCCCGCCCACATTTGGGACACCTGAGATTACTGTCCTACCCCCAACCCGCAATATGTCCAAAACTTTAGATGGGGGCAAAGTTTGTAACTTTCCCCAAATTTCAAACAAGCGCGTCTCAAACCGAAACATTGTTCCCCTTAGTTCCCCGCCTCCCTCCGTTTCCCCATTCATACTCTGTGGGCCCCAAAACGCCCTCTCCACCAGCCGTGAAACCCCAGCCTCCTTCGTCCTCCACCCCATAGCGGCCAATCCACCACCGCCCTCCTCCATCGCGCCGGAGCCGGTACCCCGACGTCGTCGTCCAACGCAACCGCAACCGCAATGCCCTCAATGACTTAGCAGCTGAAGCCGAGGCAGAGCTGCCTCCACGACACCGACACCGACGTGCGCTGTACGAGAACCACTCCGACCATGCCATCCTGCGCCTCACTGCTGTCGCTCCACTGTTGCAACCGTCCACCGCACCGGAGCTATTCCCGCTATGCCGTCATTCGCCGCCTCGGATCTGGTTCCCCGCCACCGACAGACGGCCACCACACCACACTCAACAAGTTGGCCATGGGTTCGTCCAAGGCTCCACCATCCTCCACAACTTCTCGTTTCTAGCGAACCACAAGAAGATCGTTGGAAAAATAGAAGGAGGACACAACACTGCCAGCAGAAAGAGGTACTCCTCTTCCGTTATTCGTGCAAATCTTATGTCTCTGCTCACACCGTATTCATCCCACGAAAGAAACTAGTTGAGCGCTTCTTACTACATCTTCTTCGTGATACTAAATGCACAAGGTTTCCTCCCTTTACTATTTCACCTTTGCTAGAGGTTAGTAGCCCACCTGGATTTCAATTTAGGGTCAGTTGAACTGCAATTAAAAGAAGTAGCACCCGCTTAGGCACGCGGAGCACCTAGTCCGCCTGTTCCCCGGGGAAGCGGCGCATTGATGTCTATCATAGGGGTGTGGGGCGCAGGAGCTGCTTGCGCCCGATCTGGAGGTCGGCGGGGCTTGAATG